>NW_028276073.1:1783140-1785640 GCF_052056855.1 Sturnus vulgaris | reverse complement strand
CCGCCACCGCACCGCGGCACGGCCCCGGCAAGGACGAGCTCCGCCCCAGCGGCTCGTTCCGGGAGCGGGGAGCTACGGAGCGCTCCCCGAGTCTGCATTTAGGGGGACGAAGGCCCTGCGCGGCGACGACGACGACGACGTCGACGTCGACCGCGGGCAACGGGCCTGCGAGGCAACCCCAGCCGCGCCGCCGGGGTGGCCCCCCCGGACGGCGATTGATCGTCAAGCGACGCTCAGACAGGCGTAGCCCCGGGAGGAACCCGGGGCCGCAAGTGCGTTCGAAGTGTCGATGATCAATGTGTCCTGCAATTCACATTAATTCTCGCAGCTAGCTGCGTTCTTCATCGACGCACGAGCCGAGTGATCCACCGCTAAGAGTTGTCTGGCTTTCGGGACCGCTCGCGTGAAGCGGCCCCTTTTCTGTTTCTGCAGGGACGCGCGCGCCCCCGCGCGCCCCGCTTCGACCGTACGAGCACACACAAACGGAGGAGGAGGAGGAGAAAGCGCGGGGCAAAAAAGAGAAACCCCGCGCAACGCTCCGAAGGTCGGCCAAAGAAAGGCGGAGGGGCCCGCGCCCCCGACCGCCTCCCCCCGCGAGGGGAGACGCCGCCTCGCGTGCCGTCCTTCGGAGGCGGCCCAGGCGCCCGGGCTCGGCCCGACCTCCGCGCGGAGGGGCTTGTGCGGCAACGCGCCGGACCGCGGGGGGCACGGTGGCCCGCCCGGCCTCTCGATCACGGGACGACTACGCGTTCGCGGGCCGGGGGGCGCGACCGCCGGCCCCCGCCGCTCCCGGCTCACTCCCTGGCTTCTCCTTTTCACCGCTCCGCCGACTCGCGGAACGCCGCCGCGCCAAAACGCGGGGGCCGGCTCTCCCGCCAGCGGCCCCTGAACGTCGCCCGAAACGCCACGCGGCGGCGGGACCGTTCCGCCGGCGCAACCCCTGGCGCGGGACCGCTTGCCCGCCGGAAGGCGAACGCCCGGCGGGCCGCGCTCCGCCACCGGCGCCGGAGGCGGGACGCCGCCGAGACCCGAGCCGGCATCGCGGAGCGCCCGAGGTCTGCCGCTCGGCAAAACCCCTCCGCCACCCGCGGCCGCACTCCCGGGACCGCCGCCGCTTCGCACCGCCGAGCTGCCCTTCCGCGAGCACGCGCCCAGCGGGCAGGCGTACGGCGGCTGAGCCGGGGGGCACCGCCCGCTCCCCTCGTTTCCACTCGGGGACCGGACGGGGAAGCGCCCCCGCGGCCGCCCCGCACGCCTCCCCTTTTTTTTGGCCCACACGCGGCCGGGAAGGGCGACGGGGAAGCGGACGGGCGGGGCCCGGGCCGGGACGGCCGCCGGTGAAGGCGGGCGCCTCGCGGCCGACCGTCCCCCCCCCCGGGGGGGGCGGGGACACTCGCCGAGCGGCGACGCCGCCGCTCGGCACGGGGTCGCCCGCGCCCGCCGGACCTCCGGCGATGGAGGAGCCGGCCGAGCGCTGCGCCCCAACGGGCGGGGACAGCGCTCCGAGTCAGGGGTGGCCGGCGGCCGGCGCCGCCGCGGTGCGGTTCGAGGCGACAAGGCCGTCGAGGCGAGAGGCGCGCGGTCGCGCCTGACGCGGCGCCGCCCGCGAGCCCGCGGCGGCGGCTAAGGAGAAAGAGCGAGAGAGCGCGGCGGGCCCCGGCGGCCGCAACCCCGCAGCTGAGGTAGGTAAGGCAGAGAGCGCGCGCCCTCTGCCGGCGTCGCCCCGCATCGCAGAGGCCAGCGGGGTCGGCCCCCCGCGGCCGATCGCGCGCCGCGGCCTCTCCGCCGAGACCGGGCCGCAGAGAGGGGGGGGGCAGGGCGCCCCTTCCCCGGCCCGGCACGGGTGGCCCCCGCGCGCGGGCAAGCGCGGCGGGACGCCGACGACGGCGAGCGCGGCCGGTCGCGACGGACACGCCACCGCAGGGGATCGGCGGGAGTAGCTCCCCACCCCTCGATGGCGCCCCGCGCCGCCACCGCCCGACACCCGCTGCCGCCGCCGCCACCGCCGCCGCCGCCGCGGCGGGGCCGTGCCGGGCCGCCCGAGTCTTTAAACCTCCGCCCGGCTCGGCGGCCCTTTCGGCCCCCAACAGGCGTTTGACGACGCCGAGGGAAACCGGCAGGAGACCGCCGAGGCGCGAAGCGCTAGGTACCTGGCCCTGGGGTGAGGGAAACGACCTGCATGGCCCCGCCGGGGTGCCTCCCCCGCTGCCACCCTCGGGGGAGCGTCCACCGGCGGGGGCGCGCCCGACGTCCGCTGCCATCACCGCGGCAATCCTTCTCGGGGCCCGGGGTTTCCCTCAGTAGCCCGGCGCTGCGCCCGAGAGGACCACCGCGGCTCGGGCCGCCCCGCCGGCGCGGGGAACACGGCCCAGCCACCGAGAAACCTCGCACACCCCCGGCCGAGAGAGGCCACGGCGACGACGGTGCGGACCGTCGCCGCCGCGCCACCCGGCGGCGGCTCGCGCACGTGCGCGCTCCCCCTGGAGGCGCGACCCGGAAC
>NW_028276073.1:1763140-1778140 GCF_052056855.1 Sturnus vulgaris | reverse complement strand
GATACGGACACAACTCTGGCAACACAGGTCGGGAGCGGGAAACGAGGCGCAGCCAACCTCGGCCAAGCGAGCCACGCCCGGGGGGCTCTCGGGGAGGGGGGCCAGGGAAAGCCCGGGCAGGCTCAACACAACCCCGGGCCGGCCCCACAGAAATCCAGCCCCGGCTGCCGGCCACCAGCGTGCACCGGGACCGACAGCCGAAGAAATGCCGCACCCGGCGAGCGGGCGGGGCCCCGGCTTAAGGCCGGGCAGAAAAGGGGCGAGGCGCCGCCGCCTCGCCCGCCACCATCCCCGGGGGAGCGAGCGGGCGCCCGGCTCCCCGTTGTCACGAAACCGGCAGCAGCCGGGCCGGAGCGGGACACACTCGCGGCTTTCTCGCCCTCTCTCTGGGCCTTTTTCTCGCTTCTCCCCCGCCTGGAACAACGCAGCCTCGCCTGGGCCGGGGGAGCGCGGTGGCTCTCGGATCGCATCGCTCTCTCTGGGGGCTTTCTCGCTTCTCCCCCGGACTGAACCCGCAGCCTCGGCCTGGGCCGGGGAGCGGCTCTCGGATCGCATCGGTCTCTCTGGGGGCTTTCTCGCTTCTCCCCCGACTGAGCACGCAGCCTCGCCTGGGCCGGGGAGCGGCTCTCGGATCGCATCGGTCTCTCTCTCTGGGCTAACCTGTCCCAGTCGAACTGGGTAAGACGGGAAGCCGGACGAAGCCACGCGACTCGCCCCGACATCGGCGGTGTTCTTCTGGCCCTGGCGACCGCACGCGCGTCCGCCCTTCTCCGCCACGGACACAGGCACGGCAACAGCCTGTGGGGATACGGCCCGTCACCTCGTTCCCATAATACGGACAGATGGGCCCGAAGCGGCGGAGGCCGGAAAGAGAACCGATGTACGTGACCGAGGGGGCGCAGTGGCGCACGCCGCCTTCTACGATGACATAGCCGGAGGCAGCGAGAAACAGCGACCCCTTGGAGTACTTCCAGGCCGGCGGCGGACAACAGGTCTACCAGCCATGAAACGGGCAACAGGTCTACCGACGGCTTGCTGCGGACAACAGGTCTACCCAGCCATGAAACGGGCAACAGGTCGACCAAGCTGCGGACAACAGGTCTACCCAGGGCATGCTGCGGACACCAGGTCTACCCACGGCTTGCTGCGGACAACAGGTCTACCCAGGCATGAATCGGGCAACAGGTCTACCAAGCTGCGGACACCAGGTCTACCCACGGCATGCTGCGGACAACAGGTCTACCCACGGCTTGCTGCGGACACCAGGTCTACCCAGCCATGAAACGGGCAACAGGTCTACCCACTCAATGCTGCGGACACCAGGTCTACCCAGCCATGAAACGGGCAACAGGTCTACCAAGCTGCGGACACCAGGTCTACCCAGGGCATGCTGCGGACACCAGGTCTACCCACTCAATGCTACGGACAACAGGTCTACCCAGCCATGAAACGGGCAACAGGTCTACCAAGCTGCGGACAACAGGTCTACCCAGGGCATGCTGCGGACACCAGGTCTACCCACGGCTTGCTGCGGACAACAGGTCTACCCAGCTGCGGACACCAGGTCTACCCAGGGCATGAAACGGGCAACAGGTCTACCAAGCTGCGGACACCAGGTCTACCCAGGGCATGCTGCGGACACCAGGTCTACCCACGGCTTGCTGCGGACAACAGGTCTACCCAGCCATGAAACGGGCAACAGGTCTACCAAGCTGCGGACACCAGGTCTACCCAGGGCATGCTGCGGACACCAGGTCTACCCACGGCTTGCTGCGGACACCAGGTCTACCCAGCCATGAAACGGGCAACAGGTCTACCAAGCTGCGGACACCAGGTCTACCCAGGGCATGCTGCGGACACCAGGTCTACCAACTCAATGCTGCGGACAACAGGTCTACCCAGCCATGAAACGGGCAACAGGTCTACCAAGCTGCGGACACCAGGTCTACCCAGGGTATGCAGCGGACACCAGGTCTACCAACTCAATGCTGCGGACAACAGGTCTACCCAGCCATGAAACGGGCAACAGGTCTACCAAGCTGCGGACACCAGGTCTACCCACGGCTTGCTGCGGACACCAGGTCTACCCAGCCATGAAACGGGCAACAGGTCTACCCACTCAATGCTGCGGACAACAGGTCTACCCAGCCATGAAACGGGCAACAGGTCTACCAAGCTGCGGACACCAGGTCTACCCAGGGCATGCTGCGGACAACAGGTCTACCCAGCCATGAAACGGGCAACAGGTCTACCCACGGCTTGCTGCGGACAACAGGTCTACCCAGGCATGAAACGGGCAACAGGTCTACCAAGCTGCGGACACCAGGTCTACCCAGGGCATGCTGCGGACACCAGGTCTACCCAGCCATGAAACGGGCAACAGGTCTACTCACGGCTTGCTGCGGACACCAGGTCTACCCAGCCATGAAACGGGCAACAGGTCTACCAAGCTGCGGACACCAGGTCTACCCAGCCTTGAAACGGGCAACAGGTCTACCAAGCTGCGGACACCAGGTCTACCCAGGGCATGCTGCGGACACCAGGTCTACCCAGCCATGAAACGGGCAACAGGTCTACTCACGGCTTGCTGCGGACACCAGGTCTACCAAGGGCATGCTGCGGACACCAGGTCTACCCAGCCATGAATCGGGCAACAGGTCTACTCACGGCTTGCTGCGGACACCAGGTCTACCCAGCCATGAAACGGGCAACAGGTCTACCAAGCTGCGGACACCAGGTCTACCCAGGGCATGCTGCGGACACCAGGTCTACCCACGGCTTGCTGCGGACAACAGGTCTACCAACTCAATGCTGCGGACAACAGGTCTACCCAGCCATGAAACGGGCAACAGGTCTACCAAGCTGCGGACACCAGGTCTACCCACGGCTTGCTGCGGACACCAGGTCTACCCAGCCATGAAACGGGCAACAGGTCTACCAAGCTGCGGACACCAGGTCTACCCAGGGCATGCTGCGGACACCAGGTCTACCCAGCCATGAAACGGGCAACAGGTCTACTCACGGCTTGCTGCGGACACCAGGTCTACCCAGCCATGAAACGGGCAACAGGTCTACTCACTCAATGCTGCGGACACCAGGTCTACCCAGCCATGAAACGGGCAACAGGTCTACCAACTCAATGCTGCGGACAACAGGTCTACCCAGCCATGAAACGGGCAACAGGTCTACCAAGCTGCGGACACCAGGTCTACCCACGGCTTGCTGCGGACAACAGGTCTACCCAGGCATGAATCGGGCAACAGGTCTACCAAGCTGCGGACACCAGGTCTACCCACGGCTTGCTGCGGACAACAGGTCTACCCAGCCATGAAACGGGCAACAGGTCTACCAAGCTGCGGACACCAGGTCTACCCACGGCTTGCTGCGGACAACAGGTCTACCCAGCCATGAAACGGGCAACAGGTCTACTCACGGCTTGCTGCGGACACCAGGTCTACCCAGCCATGAATCGGGCAACAGGTCTACCAAGCTGCGGACAACAGGTCTACCCAGCCATGAAACGGGCAACAGGTCTACCAACTCAATGCTGCGGACAACAGGTCTACCCAGCCATGAAACGGGCAACAGGTCTACCAAGCTGCGGACACCAGGTCTACCCAGGGTATGCAGCGGACACCAGGTCTACCAACTCAATGCTGCGGACAACAGGTCTACCCAGCCATGAAACGGGCAACAGGTCTACCAAGCTGCGGACACCAGGTCTACCCACGGCTTGCTGCGGACACCAGGTCTACCCAGCCATGAAACGGGCAACAGGTCTACCCACTCAATGCTGCGGACAACAGGTCTACCCAGCCATGAAACGGGCAACAGGTCTACCAAGCTGCGGACACCAGGTCTACCCAGGGCATGCTGCGGACAACAGGTCTACCCAGCCATGAAACGGGCAACCGGTCTACTCACGGCTTGCTGCGGACAACAGGTCTACCCAGCCATGAAACGGGCAACAGGTCTACCAAGCTGCGGACACCAGGTCTACCCAGGGCATGCTGCGGACACCAGGTCTACCCAGCCATGAAACGGGCAACAGGTCTACCAAGCTGCGGACAACAGGTCTACCCAGCCATGAAACGGGCAACAGGTCTACCAAGCTGCGGACACCAGGTCTACCCAGCCTTGAAACGGGCAACAGGTCTACCAAGCTGCGGACACCAGGTCTACCCAGGGCATGCTGCGGACACCAGGTCTACCCAGCCATGAAACGGGCAACAGGTCTACTCACGGCTTGCTGCGGACACCAGGTCTACCCAGCCATGAAACGGGCAATAGGTCTACCAAGCTGCGGACACCAGGTCTACCCAGGGCATGCTGCGGACAACAGGTCTACCCAGCCATGAATCGGGCAACAGGTCTACTCACGGCTTGCTGCGGACACCAGGTCTACCCAGCCATGAAACGGGCAACAGGTCTACCAAGCTGCGGACACCAGGTCTACCCAGGGCATGCTGCGGACACCAGGTCTACCCACGGCTTGCTGCGGACACCAGGTCTACCCAGGCATGAATCGGGCAACAGGTCTACCAAGCTGCGGACACCAGGTCTACCCAGGGCATGCTGCGGACACCAGGTCTACCCACGGCTTGCTGCGGACAACAGGTCTACCAACTCAATGCTGCGGACAACAGGTCTACCCAGCCATGAAACGGGCAACAGGTCTACCAAGCTGCGGACACCAGGTCTACCCACGGCTTGCTGCGGACAACAGGTCTACCCAGGCATGAATCGGGCAACAGGTCTACCAAGCTGCGGACACCAGGTCTACCCAGGGCATGCTGCGGACACCAGGTCTACCCAGCCATGAAACGGGCAACAGGTCTACTCACGGCTTGCTGCGGACACCAGGTCTACCCAGCCATGAAACGGGCAACAGGTCTACTCACTCAATGCTGCGGACACCAGGTCTACCCACGGCTTGCTGCGGACAACAGGTCTACCCAGCCATGAAACGGGCAACAGGTCTACCAAGCTGCGGACACCAGGTCTACCCAGGGCATGCTGCGGACACCAGGTCTACCCACGGCTTGCTGCGGACAACAGGTCTACCAACTCAATGCTGCGGACAACAGGTCTACCCAGCCATGAAACGGGCAACAGGTCTACCAAGCTGCGGACACCAGGTCTACCCAGGGCATGCTGCGGACACCAGGTCTACCCAGCCATGAAACGGGCAACAGGTCTACTCACGGCTTGCTGCGGACACCAGGTCTACCCAGCCATGAAACGGGCAACAGGTCTACTCACTCAATGCTGCGGACACCAGGTCTACCCAGCCATGAAACGGGCAACAGGTCTACCAACTCAATGCTGCGGACAACAGGTCTACCCAGCCATGAAACGGGCAACAGGTCTACCAAGCTGCGGACACCAGGTCTACCCACGGCTTGCTGCGGACAACAGGTCTACCCAGGCATGAATCGGGCAACAGGTCTACCAAGCTGCGGACACCAGGTCTACCCACGGCTTGCTGCGGACAACAGGTCTACCCAGCCATGAAACGGGCAACAGGTCTACCAAGCTGCGGACACCAGGTCTACCCAGGGCATGCTGCGGACACCAGGTCTACCCAGCCATGAAACGGGCAACAGGTCTACCAAGCTGCGGACACCAGGTCTACCCAGGGCATGCTGCGGACACCAGGTCTACCCAGCCATGAAACGGGCAACAGGTCTACCAAGCTGCGGACACCAGGTCTACCCACGGCTTGCTGCGGACAACAGGTCTACCCAGCCATGAAACGGGCAACAGGTCTACTCACGGCTTGCTGCGGACACCAGGTCTACCCAGCCATGAATCGGGCAACAGGTCTACCAAGCTGCGGACAACAGGTCTACCCAGCCATGAAACGGGCAACAGGTCTACCAACTCAATGCTGCGGACAACAGGTCTACCCAGCCATGAAACGGGCAACAGGTCTACCAAGCTGCGGACACCAGGTCTACCCAGGGCATGCTGCGGACACCAGGTCTACGCAGCCATGAAACGGGCAACAGGTCTACCAAGCTGCGGACACCAGGTCTACCCACGGCTTGCTGCGGACAACAGGTCTACCCAGCCATGAAACGGGCAACAGGTCTACTCACGGCTTGCTGCGGACACCAGGTCTACCCAGCCATGAATCGGGCAACAGGTCTACCAAGCTGCGGACAACAGGTCTACCCAGCCATGAAACGGGCAACAGGTCTACCAACTCAATGCTGCGGACAACAGGTCTACCCAGCCATGAAACGGGCAACAGGTCTACCAAGCTGCGGACACCAGGTCTACCCAGGGTATGCAGCGGACACCAGGTCTACCAACTCAATGCTGCGGACACCAGGTCTACCCAGCCATGAAACGGGCAACAGGTCTACCAAGCTGCGGACACCAGGTCTACCCACGGCTTGCTGCGGACAACAGGTCTACCCAGCCATGAAACGGGCAACAGGTCTACTCACGGCTTGCTGCGGACACCAGGTCTACCCAGCCATGAAACGGGCAACAGGTCTACCAAGCTGCGGACACCAGGTCTACCCAGGGCATGCTGCGGACACCAGGTCTACCCAGCCATGAAACGGGCAACAGGTCTACTCACGGCTTGCTGCGGACACCAGGTCTACCCAGCCATGAATCGGGCAACAGGTCTACCAAGCTGCGGACAACAGGTCTACCCAGCCATGAAACGGGCAACAGGTCTACCAACTCAATGCTGCGGACAACAGGTCTACCCAGCCATGAAACGGGCAACAGGTCTACCAAGCTGCGGACACCAGGTCTACCCAGGGTATGCAGCGGACACCAGGTCTACCAACTCAATGCTGCGGACAACAGGTCTACCCAGGCATGAATCGGGCAACAGGTCTACCAAGCTGCGGACACCAGGTCTACCCACGGCTTGCTGCGGACACCAGGTCTACCCAGCCATGAAACGGGCAACAGGTCTACCCACTCAATGCTGCGGACAACAGGTCTACCCAGCCATGAAACGGGCAACAGGTCTACCAAGCTGCGGACACCAGGTCTACCCAGGGCATGCTGCGGACACCAGGTCTACCCAGGCATGAAACGGGCAACAGGTCTACCAAGCTGCGGACACCAGGTCTACCCAGGGCATGCTGCGGACACCAGGTCTACCCAGCCATGAAACGGGCAACAGGTCTACTCACGGCTTGCTGCGGACACCAGGTCTACCCCGCCATGAAACGGGCAACAGGTCTACCAAGCTGCGGACAACAGGTCTACCCAGCCATGAAACGGGCAACAGGTCTACCAAGCTGCGGACACCAGGTCTACCCAGGGCATGCTGCGGACACCAGGTCTACCAACTCAATGCTGCGGACAACAGGTCTACCCAGCCATGAAACGGGCAACAGGTCTACCAAGCTGCGGACACCAGGTCTACCCAGGGCATGCTGCGGACACCAGGTCTACCAACTCAATGCTGCGGACAACAGGTCTACCCAGCCATGAAACGGGCAACAGGTCTACCAAGCTGCGGACACCAGGTCTACCCAGGGCATGCTGCGGACACCAGGTCTACCAACTCAATGCTGCGGACAACAGGTCTACCCAGCCATGAATCGGGCAACAGGTCTACCAAGCTGCGGACACCAGGTCTACCCAGGGCATGCTGCGGACACCAGGTCTACCCAGCCATGAAACGGGCAACAGGTCTACTCACGGCTTGCTGCGGACACCAGGTCTACCCAGCCATGAAACGGGCAACAGGTCTACCAAGCTGCGGACAACAGGTCTACCCAGCCATGAAACGGGCAACAGGTCTACCCACTCAATGCTGCGGACACCAGGTCTACCCAGGGCATGCTGCGGACACCAGGTCTACCAACTCAATGCTGCGGACAACAGGTCTACCCAGCCATGAATCGGGCAACAGGTCTACCAGGCTGCGGACACCAGGTCTACCCACGGCTTGCTGCGGACACCAGGTCTACCCAGCCATGAAACGGGCAACAGGTCTACCAAGCTGCGGACACCAGATCTACCCAGGGCATGCTGCGGACACCAGGTCTACCCAGCCATGAAACGGGCAACAGGTCTACTCACGGCTTGCTGCGGACACCAGGTCTACCCAGGCATGAATCGGGCAACAGGTCTACCAAGCTGCGGACACCAGGTCTACCCAGGGCATGCTGCGGACACCAGGTCTACCCAGCCATGAAACGGGCAACAGGTCTACTCACGGCTTGCTGCGGACACCAGGTCTACCCAGCCATGAAACGGGCAACAGGTCTACCAAGCTGCGGACACCAGGTCTACCCAGGGCATGCTGCGGACACCAGGTCTACCAACTCAATGCTGCGGACAACAGGTCTACCCAGCCATGAAACGGGCAACAGGTCTACCAAGCTGCGGACACCAGGTCTACCCAGGGCATGCTGCGGACACCAGGTCTACCAACTCAATGCTGCGGACAACAGGTCTACCCAGCCATGAATCGGGCAACAGGTCTACCAAGCTGCGGACACCAGGTCTACCCAGGGCATGCTGCGGACACCAGGTCTACCCAGCCATGAAACGGGCAACAGGTCTACCAAGCTGCGGACACCAGGTCTACCCAGGGCATGCTGCGGACACCAGGTCTACCCAGCCATGAAACGGGCAACAGGTCTACTCACGGCTTGCTGCGGACACCAGGTCTACCCAGCCATGAAACGGGCAACAGGTCTACCAAGCTGCGGACACCAGGTCTACCCAGGGCATGCTGCGGACACCAGGTCTACCCAGCCATGAAACGGGCAACAGGTCTACTCACGGCTTGCTGCGGACACCAGGTCTACCCAGCCATGAAACGGGCAACAGGTCTACCAAGCTGCGGACACCAGGTCTACCCAGGGCATGCTGCGGACACCAGGTCTACCAACTCAATGCTGCGGACAACAGGTCTACCCAGCCATGAAACGGGCAACAGGTCTACCAAGCTGCGGACACCAGGTCTACCCAGGGCATGCTGCGGACACCAGGTCTACCAACTCAATGCTGCGGACAACAGGTCTACCCAGCCATGAATCGGGCAACAGGTCTACCAAGCTGCGGGCACCAGGTCTACCCACGGCTTGCTGCGGACAACAGGTCTACCCAGCCATGAAACGGGCAACAGGTCTACCAAGCTGCGGACACCAGGTCTACCCAGGGCATGCTGCGGACACCAGGTCTACCCAGCTATGAAACGGGCAACAGGTCTACTCACGGCTTGCTGCGGACACCAGGTCTACCCAGCCATGAAACGGGCAACAGGTCTACCAAGCTGCGGACACCAGGTCTACCCAGGGCATGCTGCGGACACCAGGTCTACCCAGCCATGAAACGGGCAACAGGTCTACTCACGGCTTGCTGCGGACACCAGGTCTACCCAGCCATGAAACGGGCAACAGGTCTACCAAGCTGCGGACACCAGGTCTACCCAGGGCATGCTGCGGACACCAGGTCTACCCAGCCATGAAACGGGCAACAGGTCTACCAAGCTGCGGACACCAGGTCTACCCAGGGCATGCTGCGGACACCAGGTCTACCCACGGCTTGCTGCGGACAACAGGTCTACCCAGGGCATGAATCGGGCAACAGGTCTACCAAGCTGCGGACACCAGGTCTACCCAGGGCATGCTGCGGACACCAGGTCTACCCACGGCTTGCTGCGGACAACCGGTCTACCCACGGCTTGCTGCGGACAACAGGTCTACCCACTCCAAGCTGCGGACACCAGGTCTAACTACTCCATTACGCGGACAACAGGTCTACCCACTCCATGCGGCGGACAACATGTCTACCCGCTCCATGCTGCGGACACCAGGTCTGCCCACGCCGTGATGCGGACCACAGGTCTACCTTCGCCATGCTGCACGCAGCCCGGGTCGCACCGGAGCTAGGTAGACCCGGTCGCCGCGGCCGTCGCAGCGCCCTCGCCCTCGACGGCGGACCCACGCCGCCGGTCCCGGAGGCGGGTAGACCTGGTCGCCGCGGCCACGGCGGCCGCCCATCCCGGAGCCCAGTAGACCTGGCCGCCGCGGGACCGGCCAAGTTTCCCGGAGTCGTGTAGACCTGGTCGTCGCGGCCACGGCCGCCGCCGCTGCGCCTTCGCCGGCGACGGCGGTCCCACGCCACCGGCCCCGGAGCCGCGTCGACCTGGCCGCCGCGGGACGGGCCACGTTTCGCGGATCCGGGTAGACGAGGCATCCTTGTACCATCTCGGAGCCGGGGAAACCCCACAGCCTCTTAACGCTCCGGAGCCCAAGTGCTCCAGCAGCCTTGCCCCGCCCGGCAGAATCGATTTCAAGACCAAGACATATTTTCGACAACATTTTATTTCATCATTTCATTTCATTTCTTTTCATTTCATTTTATTATTTTATTTTATTTCGTTTTGTTTTGTTTTGTTTTGTTTTGATTTGATTTGATTTGTTTCATTTCCTCTTTGCCTTTTTTGAATGATTGCCTCTTCTATTTACTCGGAAAGAAAATCTTTTCCGGAAAACAAAACTCTTGCCAAATCTTATTTGTGATCCCTTTGGGCCCACAGCCGAGCTGACGGAGGGCCTGTGCCCGGTTCTCGCCCTGCTGACACACTGACCCCCCCAAACGGCGTCCTCCCTACCCCACGCCTCCTCCCCCGTCCCCCAGAGACCCTACCTACAGAGCCCCCCCCCCCACAAAACAGAACCTCACGGGCCGCAGCACAGCCAGGGGAAGCACGTACGTGCAGCGAAACTCGGCCCAAAGCCGCCGCGCCCTGGCACAACTCGCCCTGCCCCTTCCCGCCCCACGGAGGCGGCTGCATCGAGGCGACCGGCGCCGCCGTCGGCAAGCGGGTGGCCGCTTTCGGGCCGGTTCTTCCGCGGAAGGTCTGCAGAGCTCTTGGGGCCTCGGCGCGGGTTTGGGGGGCCGTGAGGGCTCGCTGTCGAGGCGCCCGGGGCCGGCACGAAGCCGCCTGCCCTCTCCCTGTCCCTGCCCCGTCTTCCGCAGCCACCCATTAACGCTGGGGGCGAGCCCGCCCTCCGCCATCAACCTCCCATGCAGCGCTTTCAGACTTTCCCCGCCCCTGCCCATTGTCGGCTGGGGGCGCCCTGCCCCCCGCCGTCAGCCTCCCTGGCAGCGCTTTCAGACTCTCTCGGGCCCCTGCCCATTGTCGGCTGGGGGCGCCCCGCCCCCCGCCCTCAGCCTCCCTGGCAGCGCTTTCAGACTGCCTCGGGCCCTGCCCATTGTCGGTTGGGGGCGCCCCGCCCCCCGCCCTCAGCCTCCCTGGCAGCGCTTTCAGACTGCCTCGGGCCCTGCCCATTGTCGGTTGGGGGCGACCCCGCCCTCCGCCATCAGCCTCCCTGGCAGCACTTTCAGCCTCTTCCTGCCCCCGCCCACGGTCCCACCGGGCAGTTTACACGGCGGCGGCGGGAGGCTGATGCCGAGGTCGGCAGGCGGAGAGCCTGGTGCACAAGCAGGGATGGCGGCGGGATGATTGGCGCCGTCTGTCCCTGGTCAAAGAAGCTCTCTGTTCAGCTTTCTCGGAGCCTTTTGCTTTGGTGGCGTTCCTTCCTCCTCCGCCCCGGCGCCGCTCAAGCCTGCGGCAGGGCGGCAGCGCGGCGGGCGGGCGGCCGGGGGGAGGGGGGAGGGGGGGGGGAGGGAGGGAGCGCGCGAGCGAGCGAGCGAGCGCGCTGCAGAAATGAAGCCCGGAGCAGGGCCGCGGTCCATTCGAGCACGGGGAGGGGGCGCGACAACGCTGCCTGCTCCTGTCGGGGAGCGCTTGGGGAAGTGGGGTGCCGGCACCATGACGGCGGAGCGGACAGGGGCCGCGGCTGGGGAAGAGGCCGGCGGAGCTCGCCAGTGGATGCTGGCGCACGGAGCCGGCAGGGACACCTGGGCACGGCTGGGACCGAAAGTCGCCCGCCTTCACGCCCCGCCTTTCGCCGGGGGGAAGAAGACGCGAGAGCAGGGCTGCCTGCTGGGCTGCCAGTGCCCGCGGTCATGCCGGACGTGCAGGCCGACCGCCGAAGGCGTGCTCGCCGCTGCAGAGACGACAAGGGGGCCGCGCGTCCGATGGAAGAGACGGGGCGCCATCGCGCGGCGGCCGGGCTGCAAGGCCGGCCGACGGTAACAGGACTACCACGCCGCGGGCGGCCAGAGACAAAGACCGGCCGAGGGCAACAGGTCTACCCAGCATTAGGCCGGCCGGTACCAGGGCCGGCCGAGGGCAACAGTTCTACCCAGCATTAGGCCAGCCGGAAAGACGGCCGGCAGAGGGCAACAGGTCTACCCAGCATTCGGCCGTCAGGTACAAAGGCCGGCCGAGGGCAACAGGTCTACCCAGCATTCGGCTGGCCGGTAACACGGCGGGCCGAGGGCAACAGGTCTACCCAGCATTCGGCCGGCCGGTAACACTGCCGGCCGAGGGCAACAGGTCTACCCAGCATTCGGCCGCCACGTCCAAAGGCCGGCCGAGGGCAACAGGTCTACCCAGCATTCGGCCGCCACGTCCAAAGGCCGGCCGAGGGCAACAGGTCTACCCAGCATTAGGCCGCCACGTCCAAAGGCCGGCCGAGGGCAACAGGTCTACCCAGCATTCGGCCGCCACGTACAAAGGCCGGCCGAGGGCAACAGGTCTACCCAGCATTCGGCCGCCACGTCCAAAGGCCGGCCGAGGGCAACAGGTCTACCCAGCATTCGGCCGCCACGTCCAAAGGCCGGCCGAGGGCAACAGGTCTACCCAGCATTCGGCCGCCACGTCCAAAGGCCGGCCGAGGGCAACAGGTCTACCCAGCATTCGGCCGCCACGTCCAAAGGCCGGCCGAGGGCAACAGGTCTACCCAGCATTAGGCCGCCACGTCCAAAGGCCGGCCGAGGGCAACAGGTCTACCCAGCATTAGGCCGGCCGGCAGAGGGCAACAGGTCTACCCAGCATTCGGCCGTCAGGTACAAAGGCCGGCCGAGGGCAACAGGTCTACCCAGCATTCGGCCGCCACGTCCAAAGGCCGGCCGAGGGCAACAGGTCTACCCAGCATTCGGCCGTCAGGTACAAAGGCCGGCCGAGGGCAACAGGTCTACCCAGCATTCGGCTGGCCGGTAACACGGCGGGCCGAGGGCAACAGGTCTACCCAGCATTAGGCCGGCCGGTAACACTGCCGGCCGAGGGCAACAGGTCTACCCAGCATTAGGCCGCCACGTCCAAAGGCCGGCCGAGGGCAACAGGTCTACCCAGCATTAGGCCGCCACGTCCAAAGGCCGGCCGAGGGCAACAGGTCTACCCAGCATTCGGCCGCCACGTCCAAAGGCCGGCCGAGGGCAACAGGTCTACCCAGCATTAGGCTGCCACGTCCAAAGGCCGGCCGAGGGCAACAGGTCTACCCAGCATTCGGCCGCCACGTCCAAAGGCCGGCCGAGGGCAACAGGTCTCCCCAGCATTAGGCCGGCCGGCAGAGGGCAACAGGTCTACCCAGCATTCGGCCGTCAGGTACAAAGGCCGGCCGAGGGCAACAGGTCTACCCAGCATTAGGCCGGCCGGTAACACTGCCGGCCGAGGGCAACAGGTCTACCCAGCATTAGGCCGCCACGTCCAAAGGCCGGCCGAGGGCAACAGGTCTACCCAGCATTAGGCCGCCACGTCCAAAGGCCGGCCGAGGGCAACAGGTCTACCCAGCATTCGGCCGCCACGTCCAAAGGCCGGCCGAGGGCAACAGGTCTACCCAGCATTAGGCCGGCCGGCAGAGGGCAACAGGTCTACCCAGCATTCGGCCGTCAGGTACAAAGGCCGGCCGAGGGCAACAGGTCTACCCAGCATTAGGCCGGCCGGTAACACGGCCGGCAGAGGGCAACAGGTCTACTCAGCATTAGGCCGGCCGGTAAAACGGCAGGCCGAGGGCAACAGGTCTACCCAGCATTCGGCCGTCAGGTACAAAGGCCGGCCGAGGGCAACAGGTCTACCCAGCATTAGGCCGGCCGGTAACACTGCCGGCCGAGGGCAACAGGTCTACCCAGCATTAGGCCGCCACGTCCAAAGGCCGGCCGAGGGCAACAGGTCTACCCAGCATTAGGCCGCCACGTCCAAAGGCCGGCCGAGGGCAACAGGTCTACCCAGCATTCGGCCGCCACGTATAAAGGCCGGCCGAGGGCAACAGGTCTACCCAGCATTAGGCCGGCCGGCAGAGGGCAACAGGTCTACCCAGCATTCGGCCGTCAGGTACAAAGGCCGGCCGAGGGCAACAGGTCTACCCAGCATTAGGCCGGCCGGTAACACTGCCGGCCGAGGGCAACAGGTCTAACCAGCATTAGGCCGCCACGTCCAAAGGCCGGCCGAGGGCAACAGGTCTACCCAGCATTAGGCCGCCACGTCCAAAGGCCGGCCGAGGGCAACAGGTCTACCCAGCATTAGGCCGCCACGTCCAAAGGCCGGCCGAGGGCAACAGGTCTACCCAGCATTCGGCCGCCACGTCCAAAGGCCGGCCGAGGGCAACAGGTCTACCCAGCATTCGGCCGCCACGTCCAAAGGCCGGCCGAGGGCAACAGGTCTACCCAGCATTAGGCCGGCCGGCAGAGGGCAACAGGTCTACCCAGCATTCGGCCGTCAGGTACAAAGGCCGGCCGAGGGCAACAGGTCTACCCAGCATTAGGCCGCCACGTCCAAAGGCCGGCCGAGGGCAACAGGTCTACCCAGCATTAGGCCGGCCGGCAGAGGGCAACAGGTCTACCCAGCATTCGGCCGTCAGGTACAAATGCCGGCCGAGGGCAACAGGTCTACCCAGCATTAGGCCGCCACGTCCAAAGGCCGGCCGAGGGCAACAGGTCTACCCAGCATTAGGCCGGCCGGTAACACGGCCGGCAGAGGGCAACAGGTCTACTCAGCATTAGGCCGGCCGGTAAAACGGCAGGCCGAGGGCAACAGGTCTACCCAGCATTCGGCCGTCAGGTACAAAGGCCGGCCGAGGGCAACAGGTCTACCCAGCACCTGCCAGGACGGCAGGGCGCCGAACCGGGCTCCGCGTGCCACCGTCTTGGCCTCCCAAA
>NW_028276073.1:1733140-1750640 GCF_052056855.1 Sturnus vulgaris | reverse complement strand
ACGGGAAGCGAATTGGACAGGAGACCGCCCTGCTCGAGGGACCGGACACCACCGAGACTTCGCCCGGAGGAGCCGGCCCGCCGGGGGCCCTTTCCGACGCGACCCGAAAAGCCTCATCGATCGGACGGGGACAGAAAGAAAAGCAGCCGCGGGGCAACGGGGAGCCCCCGCGGCCGCGGGTTCCTGGGACAACGGCAACGGAGCAGGGCTCCAACATGCGTGCGAGCGGGACACGTCCCCGAGAGGCCCTCCCTTGGCGCCGCCGAGCCTCCCCGACGCTCCCTAGGCCCCCGACGCCGGCGGGCCGCTTGCAACCTTCGGGATCGATCACGCAGCAGAGGAAGAGAGCGGGGGGTGCCGCCACCCGCCCGCGGGCCGCAAGACAACGGAAAACGGAGCAGCTGCCACCGACCACGCCGCGGGCCACCGGCTTTCGCCCGCCTCGCAGCGATCGGCTTCCCACCCGGAAAAAAAGCCGGGGGGAAGGGCAAGCCACCGCACCAAAAAAAAAACTAAAAAAAAAGCACGCCATGCGTCGCACGACCCGTGCTAGCCACGGGGGTCACGAGCCAGGGGTGGGGGCGAGAACGCGCCTCTCAACTCCTCCCGTAAAACCCCTCCAACCACCGGACATACGGTCTCTTTTCTCACTCGCCAACACAGCCAGCCCTTCTCTCTCGCCTTTCGCTTTCGCTTCGGTGGCGGCCCGTGACCCTTCGTCAGCGCGCGCTTCTCGGTGCCGCGGCTTAGGGCCGCGAGAGAAAAAGAACGGAGGCCGGGCGGGCACCCCCACACTGCCCCGCACACCGGCACGCTTTAATAAAAAAGAACGGAGCCGCTCGCAAAACCCAGCCCCCGCCGGCAACGGCAACCACGGCAGCCGGGGCAGGCCAGACACCACGGGCCGCCCCGGCACGGTGCCTCGATCGCGCCCGGCCGATACCGAGAAAGGGCGAGGCGCCGCCGCCCCGCCCACGACACACTCTCGGGGGCTCACTCGCTCGCTCGCTCTCTGTTGGGTTGCGGGGTCCGTCCTGGGGGGGGGACACGGCCGGCCACCGCGGCCGACCGCCGCCCCGGAAAAATTCTGCCCGCTACACGCGGGTCCCCGGCTTAGGGCCGAGGAAGGGGGACGACTTCAACAACACACGGCAGGGCCGGACACTCCCGTCACCGAGCCCCCCTTCGCAGGCAAGCAAGCGAAGCCGAGAGGCGAGGCCACACGCCCCACTGCATGTCCCCCGCTGCCCTTTCGATACGGACACAACTCTGGCAACACAGGTCGGGAGCGGGAAACGAGGCGCAGCCAACCTCGGCCAAGCGAGCCACGCCCGGGGGGCTCTCGGGGAGGGGGGCCAGGGAAAGCCCGGGCAGGCTCAACACAACCCCGGGCCGGCCCCACAGAAATCCAGCCCCGGCTGCCGGCCACCAGCGTGCACCGGGACCGACAGCCGAAGAAATGCCGCACCCGGCGAGCGGGCGGGGCCCCGGCTTAAGGCCGGGCAGAAAAGGGGCGAGGCGCCGCCGCCTCGCCCGCCACCATCCCCGGGGGAGCGAGCGGGCGCCCGGCTCCCCGTTGTCACGAAACCGGCAGCAGCCGGGCCGGAGCGGGACACACTCGCGGCTTTCTCGCCCTCTCTCTGGGCCTTTTTCTCGCTTCTCCCCCGCCTGGAACAACGCAGCCTCGCCTGGGCCGGGGGAGCGCGGTGGCTCTCGGATCGCATCGCTCTCTCTGGGGGCTTTCTCGCTTCTCCCCCGGACTGAACCCGCAGCCTCGGCCTGGGCCGGGGAGCGGCTCTCGGATCGCATCGGTCTCTCTGGGGGCTTTCTCGCTTCTCCCCCGACTGAGCACGCAGCCTCGCCTGGGCCGGGGAGCGGCTCTCGGATCGCATCGGTCTCTCTCTCTGGGCTAACCTGTCCCAGTCGAACTGGGTAAGACGGGAAGCCGGACGAAGCCACGCGACTCGCCCCGACATCGGCGGTGTTCTTCTGGCCCTGGCGACCGCACGCGCGTCCGCCCTTCTCCGCCACGGACACAGGCACGGCAACAGCCTGTGGGGATACGGCCCGTCACCTCGTTCCCATAATACGGACAGATGGGCCCGAAGCGGCGGAGGCCGGAAAGAGAACCGATGTACGTGACCGAGGGGGCGCAGTGGCGCACGCCGCCTTCTACGATGACATAGCCGGAGGCAGCGAGAAACAGCGACCCCTTGGAGTACTTCCAGGCCGGCGGCGGACAACAGGTCTACCAGCCATGAAACGGGCAACAGGTCTACCGACGGCTTGCTGCGGACAACAGGTCTACCCAGCCATGAAACGGGCAACAGGTCGACCAAGCTGCGGACAACAGGTCTACCCAGGGCATGCTGCGGACACCAGGTCTACCCACGGCTTGCTGCGGACAACAGGTCTACCCAGGCATGAATCGGGCAACAGGTCTACCAAGCTGCGGACACCAGGTCTACCCACGGCATGCTGCGGACAACAGGTCTACCCACGGCTTGCTGCGGACACCAGGTCTACCCAGCCATGAAACGGGCAACAGGTCTACCCACTCAATGCTGCGGACACCAGGTCTACCCAGCCATGAAACGGGCAACAGGTCTACCAAGCTGCGGACACCAGGTCTACCCAGGGCATGCTGCGGACACCAGGTCTACCCACTCAATGCTACGGACAACAGGTCTACCCAGCCATGAAACGGGCAACAGGTCTACCAAGCTGCGGACAACAGGTCTACCCAGGGCATGCTGCGGACACCAGGTCTACCCACGGCTTGCTGCGGACAACAGGTCTACCCAGCTGCGGACACCAGGTCTACCCAGGGCATGAAACGGGCAACAGGTCTACCAAGCTGCGGACACCAGGTCTACCCAGGGCATGCTGCGGACACCAGGTCTACCCACGGCTTGCTGCGGACAACAGGTCTACCCAGCCATGAAACGGGCAACAGGTCTACCAAGCTGCGGACACCAGGTCTACCCAGGGCATGCTGCGGACACCAGGTCTACCCACGGCTTGCTGCGGACACCAGGTCTACCCAGCCATGAAACGGGCAACAGGTCTACCAAGCTGCGGACACCAGGTCTACCCAGGGCATGCTGCGGACACCAGGTCTACCAACTCAATGCTGCGGACAACAGGTCTACCCAGCCATGAAACGGGCAACAGGTCTACCAAGCTGCGGACACCAGGTCTACCCAGGGTATGCAGCGGACACCAGGTCTACCAACTCAATGCTGCGGACAACAGGTCTACCCAGCCATGAAACGGGCAACAGGTCTACCAAGCTGCGGACACCAGGTCTACCCACGGCTTGCTGCGGACACCAGGTCTACCCAGCCATGAAACGGGCAACAGGTCTACCCACTCAATGCTGCGGACAACAGGTCTACCCAGCCATGAAACGGGCAACAGGTCTACCAAGCTGCGGACACCAGGTCTACCCAGGGCATGCTGCGGACAACAGGTCTACCCAGCCATGAAACGGGCAACAGGTCTACCCACGGCTTGCTGCGGACAACAGGTCTACCCAGGCATGAAACGGGCAACAGGTCTACCAAGCTGCGGACACCAGGTCTACCCAGGGCATGCTGCGGACACCAGGTCTACCCAGCCATGAAACGGGCAACAGGTCTACTCACGGCTTGCTGCGGACACCAGGTCTACCCAGCCATGAAACGGGCAACAGGTCTACCAAGCTGCGGACACCAGGTCTACCCAGCCTTGAAACGGGCAACAGGTCTACCAAGCTGCGGACACCAGGTCTACCCAGGGCATGCTGCGGACACCAGGTCTACCCAGCCATGAAACGGGCAACAGGTCTACTCACGGCTTGCTGCGGACACCAGGTCTACCAAGGGCATGCTGCGGACACCAGGTCTACCCAGCCATGAATCGGGCAACAGGTCTACTCACGGCTTGCTGCGGACACCAGGTCTACCCAGCCATGAAACGGGCAACAGGTCTACCAAGCTGCGGACACCAGGTCTACCCAGGGCATGCTGCGGACACCAGGTCTACCCACGGCTTGCTGCGGACAACAGGTCTACCCAGGCATGAATCGGGCAACAGGTCTACCAAGCTGCGGACACCAGGTCTACCCAGGGCATGCTGCGGACACCAGGTCTACCCACGGCTTGCTGCGGACAACAGGTCTACCAACTCAATGCTGCGGACACCAGGTCTACCCAGCCATGAAACGGGCAACAGGTCTACCAAGCTGCGGACACCAGGTCTACCCACGGCTTGCTGCGGACACCAGGTCTACCCAGCCATGAAACGGGCAACAGGTCTACCAAGCTGCGGACACCAGGTCTACCCAGGGCATGCTGCGGACACCAGGTCTACCCAGCCATGAAACGGGCAACAGGTCTACTCACGGCTTGCTGCGGACACCAGGTCTACCCAGCCATGAAACGGGCAACAGGTCTACTCACTCAATGCTGCGGACACCAGGTCTACCCAGCCATGAAACGGGCAACAGGTCTACCAACTCAATGCTGCGGACAACAGGTCTACCCAGCCATGAAACGGGCAACAGGTCTACCAAGCTGCGGACACCAGGTCTACCCACGGCTTGCTGCGGACAACAGGTCTACCCAGGCATGAATCGGGCAACAGGTCTACCAAGCTGCGGACACCAGGTCTACCCACGGCTTGCTGCGGACAACAGGTCTACCCAGCCATGAAACGGGCAACAGGTCTACCAAGCTGCGGACACCAGGTCTACCCACGGCTTGCTGCGGACAACAGGTCTACCCAGCCATGAAACGGGCAACAGGTCTACTCACGGCTTGCTGCGGACACCAGGTCTACCCAGCCATGAATCGGGCAACAGGTCTACCAAGCTGCGGACAACAGGTCTACCCAGCCATGAAACGGGCAACAGGTCTACCAACTCAATGCTGCGGACAACAGGTCTACCCAGCCATGAAACGGGCAACAGGTCTACCAAGCTGCGGACACCAGGTCTACCCAGGGTATGCAGCGGACACCAGGTCTACCAACTCAATGCTGCGGACAACAGGTCTACCCAGCCATGAAACGGGCAACAGGTCTACCAAGCTGCGGACACCAGGTCTACCCACGGCTTGCTGCGGACACCAGGTCTACCCAGCCATGAAACGGGCAACAGGTCTACCCACTCAATGCTGCGGACAACAGGTCTACCCAGCCATGAAACGGGCAACAGGTCTACCAAGCTGCGGACACCAGGTCTACCCAGGGCATGCTGCGGACAACAGGTCTACCCAGCCATGAAACGGGCAACCGGTCTACTCACGGCTTGCTGCGGACAACAGGTCTACCCAGCCATGAAACGGGCAACAGGTCTACCAAGCTGCGGACACCAGGTCTACCCAGGGCATGCTGCGGACACCAGGTCTACCCAGCCATGAAACGGGCAACAGGTCTACCAAGCTGCGGACAACAGGTCTACCCAGCCATGAAACGGGCAACAGGTCTACCAAGCTGCGGACACCAGGTCTACCCAGCCTTGAAACGGGCAACAGGTCTACCAAGCTGCGGACACCAGGTCTACCCAGGGCATGCTGCGGACACCAGGTCTACCCAGCCATGAAACGGGCAACAGGTCTACTCACGGCTTGCTGCGGACACCAGGTCTACCCAGCCATGAAACGGGCAATAGGTCTACCAAGCTGCGGACACCAGGTCTACCCAGGGCATGCTGCGGACAACAGGTCTACCCAGCCATGAATCGGGCAACAGGTCTACTCACGGCTTGCTGCGGACACCAGGTCTACCCAGCCATGAAACGGGCAACAGGTCTACCAAGCTGCGGACACCAGGTCTACCCAGGGCATGCTGCGGACACCAGGTCTACCCACGGCTTGCTGCGGACACCAGGTCTACCCAGGCATGAATCGGGCAACAGGTCTACCAAGCTGCGGACACCAGGTCTACCCAGGGCATGCTGCGGACACCAGGTCTACCCACGGCTTGCTGCGGACAACAGGTCTACCAACTCAATGCTGCGGACAACAGGTCTACCCAGCCATGAAACGGGCAACAGGTCTACCAAGCTGCGGACACCAGGTCTACCCACGGCTTGCTGCGGACAACAGGTCTACCCAGCCATGAAACGGGCAACAGGTCTACCAAGCTGCGGACACCAGGTCTACCCAGGGCATGCTGCGGACACCAGGTCTACCCAGCCATGAAACGGGCAACAGGTCTACTCACGGCTTGCTGCGGACACCAGGTCTACCCAGCCATGAAACGGGCAACAGGTCTACTCACTCAATGCTGCGGACACCAGGTCTACCCACGGCTTGCTGCGGACAACAGGTCTACCCAGCCATGAAACGGGCAACAGGTCTACCAAGCTGCGGACACCAGGTCTACCCAGGGCATGCTGCGGACACCAGGTCTACCCACGGCTTGCTGCGGACAACAGGTCTACCAACTCAATGCTGCGGACAACAGGTCTACCCAGCCATGAAACGGGCAACAGGTCTACCAAGCTGCGGACACCAGGTCTACCCAGGGCATGCTGCGGACACCAGGTCTACCCAGCCATGAAACGGGCAACAGGTCTACTCACGGCTTGCTGCGGACACCAGGTCTACCCAGCCATGAAACGGGCAACAGGTCTACTCACTCAATGCTGCGGACACCAGGTCTACCCAGCCATGAAACGGGCAACAGGTCTACCAACTCAATGCTGCGGACAACAGGTCTACCCAGCCATGAAACGGGCAACAGGTCTACCAAGCTGCGGACACCAGGTCTACCCACGGCTTGCTGCGGACAACAGGTCTACCCAGCCATGAAACGGGCAACAGGTCTACCAAGCTGCGGACACCAGGTCTACCCACGGCTTGCTGCGGACAACAGGTCTACCCAGCCATGAAACGGGCAACAGGTCTACCAAGCTGCGGACACCAGGTCTACCCAGGGCATGCTGCGGACACCAGGTCTACCCAGCCATGAAACGGGCAACAGGTCTACCAAGCTGCGGACACCAGGTCTACCCAGGGCATGCTGCGGACACCAGGTCTACCCAGCCATGAAACGGGCAACAGGTCTACCAAGCTGCGGACACCAGGTCTACCCACGGCTTGCTGCGGACAACAGGTCTACCCAGCCATGAAACGGGCAACAGGTCTACTCACGGCTTGCTGCGGACACCAGGTCTACCCAGCCATGAATCGGGCAACAGGTCTACCAAGCTGCGGACAACAGGTCTACCCAGCCATGAAACGGGCAACAGGTCTACCAACTCAATGCTGCGGACAACAGGTCTACCCAGCCATGAAACGGGCAACAGGTCTACCAAGCTGCGGACACCAGGTCTACCCAGGGCATGCTGCGGACACCAGGTCTACGCAGCCATGAAACGGGCAACAGGTCTACCAAGCTGCGGACACCAGGTCTACCCACGGCTTGCTGCGGACAACAGGTCTACCCAGCCATGAAACGGGCAACAGGTCTACTCACGGCTTGCTGCGGACACCAGGTCTACCCAGCCATGAATCGGGCAACAGGTCTACCAAGCTGCGGACAACAGGTCTACCCAGCCATGAAACGGGCAACAGGTCTACCAACTCAATGCTGCGGACAACAGGTCTACCCAGCCATGAAACGGGCAACAGGTCTACCAAGCTGCGGACACCAGGTCTACCCAGGGTATGCAGCGGACACCAGGTCTACCAACTCAATGCTGCGGACACCAGGTCTACCCAGCCATGAAACGGGCAACAGGTCTACCAAGCTGCGGACACCAGGTCTACCCACGGCTTGCTGCGGACAACAGGTCTACCCAGCCATGAAACGGGCAACAGGTCTACTCACGGCTTGCTGCGGACACCAGGTCTACCCAGCCATGAAACGGGCAACAGGTCTACCAAGCTGCGGACACCAGGTCTACCCAGGGCATGCTGCGGACACCAGGTCTACCCAGCCATGAAACGGGCAACAGGTCTACTCACGGCTTGCTGCGGACACCAGGTCTACCCAGCCATGAATCGGGCAACAGGTCTACCAAGCTGCGGACAACAGGTCTACCCAGCCATGAAACGGGCAACAGGTCTACCAACTCAATGCTGCGGACAACAGGTCTACCCAGCCATGAAACGGGCAACAGGTCTACCAAGCTGCGGACACCAGGTCTACCCAGGGTATGCAGCGGACACCAGGTCTACCAACTCAATGCTGCGGACAACAGGTCTACCCAGGCATGAATCGGGCAACAGGTCTACCAAGCTGCGGACACCAGGTCTACCCACGGCTTGCTGCGGACACCAGGTCTACCCAGCCATGAAACGGGCAACAGGTCTACCCACTCAATGCTGCGGACAACAGGTCTACCCAGCCATGAAACGGGCAACAGGTCTACCAAGCTGCGGACACCAGGTCTACCCAGGGCATGCTGCGGACACCAGGTCTACCCAGGCATGAAACGGGCAACAGGTCTACCAAGCTGCGGACACCAGGTCTACCCAGGGCATGCTGCGGACACCAGGTCTACCCAGCCATGAAACGGGCAACAGGTCTACTCACGGCTTGCTGCGGACACCAGGTCTACCCCGCCATGAAACGGGCAACAGGTCTACCAAGCTGCGGACAACAGGTCTACCCAGCCATGAAACGGGCAACAGGTCTACCAAGCTGCGGACACCAGGTCTACCCAGGGCATGCTGCGGACACCAGGTCTACCAACTCAATGCTGCGGACAACAGGTCTACCCAGCCATGAAACGGGCAACAGGTCTACCAAGCTGCGGACACCAGGTCTACCCAGGGCATGCTGCGGACACCAGGTCTACCAACTCAATGCTGCGGACAACAGGTCTACCCAGCCATGAAACGGGCAACAGGTCTACCAAGCTGCGGACACCAGGTCTACCCAGGGCATGCTGCGGACACCAGGTCTACCAACTCAATGCTGCGGACAACAGGTCTACCCAGCCATGAATCGGGCAACAGGTCTACCAAGCTGCGGACACCAGGTCTACCCAGGGCATGCTGCGGACACCAGGTCTACCCAGCCATGAAACGGGCAACAGGTCTACTCACGGCTTGCTGCGGACACCAGGTCTACCCAGCCATGAAACGGGCAACAGGTCTACCAAGCTGCGGACAACAGGTCTACCCAGCCATGAAACGGGCAACAGGTCTACCCACTCAATGCTGCGGACACCAGGTCTACCCAGGGCATGCTGCGGACACCAGGTCTACCAACTCAATGCTGCGGACAACAGGTCTACCCAGGCATGAATCGGGCAACAGGTCTACCAGGCTGCGGACACCAGGTCTACCCACGGCTTGCTGCGGACACCAGGTCTACCCAGCCATGAAACGGGCAACAGGTCTACCAAGCTGCGGACACCAGGTCTACCCAGGGCATGCTGCGGACACCAGGTCTACCCAGCCATGAAACGGGCAACAGGTCTACTCACGGCTTGCTGCGGACACCAGGTCTACCCAGGCATGAATCGGGCAACAGGTCTACCAAGCTGCGGACACCAGGTCTACCCAGGGCATGCTGCGGACACCAGGTCTACCCAGCCATGAAACGGGCAACAGGTCTACTCACGGCTTGCTGCGGACACCAGGTCTACCCAGCCATGAAACGGGCAACAGGTCTACCAAGCTGCGGACACCAGGTCTACCCAGGGCATGCTGCGGACACCAGGTCTACCAACTCAATGCTGCGGACAACAGGTCTACCCAGCCATGAAACGGGCAACAGGTCTACCAAGCTGCGGACACCAGGTCTACCCAGGGCATGCTGCGGACACCAGGTCTACCAACTCAATGCTGCGGACAACAGGTCTACCCAGCCATGAATCGGGCAACAGGTCTACCAAGCTGCGGACACCAGGTCTACCCAGGGCATGCTGCGGACACCAGGTCTACCCAGCCATGAAACGGGCAACAGGTCTACCAAGCTGCGGACACCAGGTCTACCCAGGGCATGCTGCGGACACCAGGTCTACCCAGCCATGAAACGGGCAACAGGTCTACTCACGGCTTGCTGCGGACACCAGGTCTACCCAGCCATGAAACGGGCAACAGGTCTACCAAGCTGCGGACACCAGGTCTACCCAGGGCATGCTGCGGACACCAGGTCTACCCAGCCATGAAACGGGCAACAGGTCTACTCACGGCTTGCTGCGGACACCAGGTCTACCCAGCCATGAAACGGGCAACAGGTCTACCAAGCTGCGGACACCAGGTCTACCCAGGGCATGCTGCGGACACCAGGTCTACCAACTCAATGCTGCGGACAACAGGTCTACCCAGCCATGAAACGGGCAACAGGTCTACCAAGCTGCGGACACCAGGTCTACCCAGGGCATGCTGCGGACACCAGGTCTACCAACTCAATGCTGCGGACAACAGGTCTACCCAGCCATGAATCGGGCAACAGGTCTACCAAGCTGCGGGCACCAGGTCTACCCACGGCTTGCTGCGGACAACAGGTCTACCCAGCCATGAAACGGGCAACAGGTCTACCAAGCTGCGGACACCAGGTCTACCCAGGGCATGCTGCGGACACCAGGTCTACCCAGCCATGAAACGGGCAACAGGTCTACTCACGGCTTGCTGCGGACACCAGGTCTACCCAGCCATGAATCGGGCAACAGGTCTACCAAGCTGCGGACAACAGGTCTACCCAGCCATGAAACGGGCAACAGGTCTACCAACTCAATGCTGCGGACAACAGGTCTACCCAGCCATGAAACGGGCAACAGGTCTACCAAGCTGCGGACACCAGGTCTACCCAGGGTATGCAGCGGACACCAGGTCTACCAACTCAATGCTGCGGACAACAGGTCTACCCAGGCATGAATCGGGCAACAGGTCTACCAAGCTGCGGACACCAGGTCTACCCACGGCTTGCTGCGGACACCAGGTCTACCCAGCCATGAAACGGGCAACAGGTCTACCCACTCAATGCTGCGGACAACAGGTCTACCCAGCCATGAAACGGGCAACAGGTCTACCAAGCTGCGGACACCAGGTCTACCCAGGGCATGCTGCGGACACCAGGTCTACCCAGGCATGAAACGGGCAACAGGTCTACCAAGCTGCGGACACCAGGTCTACCCAGGGCATGCTGCGGACACCAGGTCTACCCAGCCATGAAACGGGCAACAGGTCTACTCACGGCTTGCTGCGGACACCAGGTCTACCCCGCCATGAAACGGGCAACAGGTCTACCAAGCTGCGGACAACAGGTCTACCCAGCCATGAAACGGGCAACAGGTCTACCAAGCTGCGGACACCAGGTCTACCCAGGGCATGCTGCGGACACCAGGTCTACCAACTCAATGCTGCGGACAACAGGTCTACCCAGCCATGAAACGGGCAACAGGTCTACCAAGCTGCGGACACCAGGTCTACCCAGGGCATGCTGCGGACACCAGGTCTACCAACTCAATGCTGCGGACAACAGGTCTACCCAGCCATGAAACGGGCAACAGGTCTACCAAGCTGCGGACACCAGGTCTACCCAGGGCATGCTGCGGACACCAGGTCTACCAACTCAATGCTGCGGACAACAGGTCTACCCAGCCATGAATCGGGCAACAGGTCTACCAAGCTGCGGACACCAGGTCTACCCAGGGCATGCTGCGGACACCAGGTCTACCCAGCCATGAAACGGGCAACAGGTCTACTCACGGCTTGCTGCGGACACCAGGTCTACCCAGCCATGAAACGGGCAACAGGTCTACCAAGCTGCGGACAACAGGTCTACCCAGCCATGAAACGGGCAACAGGTCTACCCACTCAATGCTGCGGACACCAGGTCTACCCAGGGCATGCTGCGGACACCAGGTCTACCAACTCAATGCTGCGGACAACAGGTCTACCCAGGCATGAATCGGGCAACAGGTCTACCAGGCTGCGGACACCAGGTCTACCCACGGCTTGCTGCGGACACCAGGTCTACCCAGCCATGAAACGGGCAACAGGTCTACCAAGCTGCGGACACCAGGTCTACCCAGGGCATGCTGCGGACACCAGGTCTACCCAGCCATGAAACGGGCAACAGGTCTACTCACGGCTTGCTGCGGACACCAGGTCTACCCAGGCATGAATCGGGCAACAGGTCTACCAAGCTGCGGACACCAGGTCTACCCAGGGCATGCTGCGGACACCAGGTCTACCCAGCCATGAAACGGGCAACAGGTCTACTCACGGCTTGCTGCGGACACCAGGTCTACCCAGCCATGAAACGGGCAACAGGTCTACCAAGCTGCGGACACCAGGTCTACCCAGGGCATGCTGCGGACACCAGGTCTACCAACTCAATGCTGCGGACAACAGGTCTACCCAGCCATGAAACGGGCAACAGGTCTACCAAGCTGCGGACACCAGGTCTACCCAGGGCATGCTGCGGACACCAGGTCTACCAACTCAATGCTGCGGACAACAGGTCTACCCAGCCATGAATCGGGCAACAGGTCTACCAAGCTGCGGACACCAGGTCTACCCAGGGCATGCTGCGGACACCAGGTCTACCCAGCCATGAAACGGGCAACAGGTCTACCAAGCTGCGGACACCAGGTCTACCCAGGGCATGCTGCGGACACCAGGTCTACCCAGCCATGAAACGGGCAACAGGTCTACTCACGGCTTGCTGCGGACACCAGGTCTACCCAGCCATGAAACGGGCAACAGGTCTACCAAGCTGCGGACACCAGGTCTACCCAGGGCATGCTGCGGACACCAGGTCTACCCAGCCATGAAACGGGCAACAGGTCTACTCACGGCTTGCTGCGGACACCAGGTCTACCCAGCCATGAAACGGGCAACAGGTCTACCAAGCTGCGGACACCAGGTCTACCCAGGGCATGCTGCGGACACCAGGTCTACCAACTCAATGCTGCGGACAACAGGTCTACCCAGCCATGAAACGGGCAACAGGTCTACCAAGCTGCGGACACCAGGTCTACCCAGGGCATGCTGCGGACACCAGGTCTACCAACTCAATGCTGCGGACAACAGGTCTACCCAGCCATGAATCGGGCAACAGGTCTACCAAGCTGCGGGCACCAGGTCTACCCACGGCTTGCTGCGGACAACAGGTCTACCCAGCCATGAAACGGGCAACAGGTCTACCAAGCTGCGGACACCAGGTCTACCCAGGGCATGCTGCGGACACCAGGTCTACCCAGCTATGAAACGGGCAACAGGTCTACTCACGGCTTGCTGCGGACACCAGGTCTACCCAGCCATGAAACGGGCAACAGGTCTACCAAGCTGCGGACACCAGGTCTACCCAGGGCATGCTGCGGACACCAGGTCTACCCAGCCATGAAACGGGCAACAGGTCTACTCACGGCTTGCTGCGGACACCAGGTCTACCCAGCCATGAAACGGGCAACAGGTCTACCAAGCTGCGGACACCAGGTCTACCCAGGGCATGCTGCGGACACCAGGTCTACCCAGCCATGAAACGGGCAACAGGTCTACCAAGCTGCGGACACCAGGTCTACCCAGGGCATGCTGCGGACACCAGGTCTACCCACGGCTTGCTGCGGACAACAGGTCTACCCAGGGCATGAATCGGGCAACAGGTCTACCAAGCTGCGGACACCAGGTCTACCCAGGGCATGCTGCGGACACCAGGTCTACCCACGGCTTGCTGCGGACAACCGGTCTACCCACGGCTTGCTGCGGACAACAGGTCTACCCACTCCAAGCTGCGGACACCAGGTCTAACTACTCCATTACGCGGACAACAGGTCTACCCACTCCATGCGGCGGACAACATGTCTACCCGCTCCATGCTGCGGACACCAGGTCTGCCCACGCCGTGATGCGGACCACAGGTCTACCTTCGCCATGCTGCACGCAGCCCGGGTCGCACCGGAGCTAGGTAGACCCGGTCGCCGCGGCCGTCGCAGCGCCCTCGCCCTCGACGGCGGACCCACGCCGCCGGTCCCGGAGGCGGGTAGACCTGGTCGCCGCGGCCACGGCGGCCGCCCATCCCGGAGCCCAGTAGACCTGGCCGCCGCGGGACCGGCCAAGTTTCCCGGAGTCGTGTAGACCTGGTCGTCGCGGCCACGGCCGCCGCCGCTGCGCCTTCGCCGGCGACGGCGGTCCCACGCCACCGGCCCCGGAGCCGCGTCGACCTGGCCGCCGCGGGACGGGCCACGTTTCGCGGATCCGGGTAGACGAGGCATCCTTGTACCATCTCGGAGCCGGGGAAACCCCACAGCCTCTTAACGCTCCGGAGCCCAAGTGCTCCAGCAGCCTTGCCCCGCCCGGCAGAATCGATTTCAAGACCAAGACATATTTTCGACAACATTTTATTTCATCATTTCATTTCATTTCTTTTCATTTCATTTTATTATTTTATTTTATTTCGTTTTGTTTTGTTTTGTTTTGTTTTGATTTGATTTGATTTGTTTCATTTCCTCTTTGCCTTTTTTGAATGATTGCCTCTTCTATTTACTCGGAAAGAAAATCTTTTCCGGAAAACAAAACTCTTGCCAAATCTTATTTGTGATCCCTTTGGGCCCACAGCCGAGCTGACGGAGGGCCTGTGCCCGGTTCTCGCCCTGCTGACACACTGACCCCCCCAAACGGCGTCCTCCCTACCCCACGCCTCCTCCCCCGTCCCCCAGAGACCCTACCTACAGAGCCCCCCCCCCCACAAAACAGAACCTCACGGGCCGCAGCACAGCCAGGGGAAGCACGTACGTGCAGCGAAACTCGGCCCAAAGCCGCCGCGCCCTGGCACAACTCGCCCTGCCCCTTCCCGCCCCACGGAGGCGGCTGCATCGAGGCGACCGGCGCCGCCGTCGGCAAGCGGGTGGCCGCTTTCGGGCCGGTTCTTCCGCGGAAGGTCTGCAGAGCTCTTGGGGCCTCGGCGCGGGTTTGGGGGGCCGTGAGGGCTCGCTGTCGAGGCGCCCGGGGCCGGCACGAAGCCGCCTGCCCTCTCCCTGTCCCTGCCCCGTCTTCCGCAGCCACCCATTAACGCTGGGGGCGAGCCCGCCCTCCGCCATCAACCTCCCATGCAGCGCTTTCAGACTTTCCCCGCCCCTGCCCATTGTCGGCTGGGGGCGCCCTGCCCCCCGCCGTCAGCCTCCCTGGCAGCGCTTTCAGACTCTCTCGGGCCCCTGCCCATTGTCGGCTGGGGGCGCCCCGCCCCCCGCCCTCAGCCTCCCTGGCAGCGCTTTCAGACTGCCTCGGGCCCTGCCCATTGTCGGTTGGGGGCGCCCCGCCCCCCGCCCTCAGCCTCCCTGGCAGCGCTTTCAGACTGCCTCGGGCCCTGCCCATTGTCGGTTGGGGGCGACCCCGCCCTCCGCCATCAGCCTCCCTGGCAGCACTTTCAGCCTCTTCCTGCCCCCGCCCACGGTCCCACCGGGCAGTTTACACGGCGGCGGCGGGAGGCTGATGCCGAGGTCGGCAGGCGGAGAGCCTGGTGCACAAGCAGGGATGGCGGCGGGATGATTGGCGCCGTCTGTCCCTGGTCAAAGAAGCTCTCTGTTCAGCTTTCTCGGAGCCTTTTGCTTTGGTGGCGTTCCTTCCTCCTCCGCCCCGGCGCCGCTCAAGCCTGCGGCAGGGCGGCAGCGCGGCGGGCGGGCGGCCGGGGGGAGGGGGGAGGGGGGGGGGAGGGAGGGAGCGCGCGAGCGAGCGAGCGAGCGCGCTGCAGAAATGAAGCCCGGAGCAGGGCCGCGGTCCATTCGAGCACGGGGAGGGGGCGCGACAACGCTGCCTGCTCCTGTCGGGGAGCGCTTGGGGAAGTGGGGTGCCGGCACCATGACGGCGGAGCGGACAGGGGCCGCGGCTGGGGAAGAGGCCGGCGGAGCTCGCCAGTGGATGCTGGCGCACGGAGCCGGCAGGGACACCTGGGCACGGCTGGGACCGAAAGTCGCCCGCCTTCACGCCCCGCCTTTCGCCGGGGGGAAGAAGACGCGAGAGCAGGGCTGCCTGCTGGGCTGCCAGTGCCCGCGGTCATGCCGGACGTGCAGGCCGACCGCCGAAGGCGTGCTCGCCGCTGCAGAGACGACAAGGGGGCCGCGCGTCCGATGGAAGAGACGGGGCGCCATCGCGCGGCGGCCGGGCTGCAAGGCCGGCCGACGGTAACAGGACTACCACGCCGCGGGCGGCCAGAGACAAAGACCGGCCGAGGGCAACAGGTCTACCCAGCATTAGGCCGGCCGGTACCAGGGCCGGCCGAGGGCAACAGTTCTACCCAGCATTAGGCCAGCCGGAAAGACGGCCGGCAGAGGGCAACAGGTCTACCCAGCATTCGGCCGTCAGGTACAAAGGCCGGCCGAGGGCAACAGGTCTACCCAGCATTCGGCTGGCCGGTAACACGGCGGGCCGAGGGCAACAGGTCTACCCAGCATTAGGCCGGCCGGTAACACTGCCGGCCGAGGGCAACAGGTCTACCCAGCATTCGGCCGCCACGTCCAAAGGCCGGCCGAGGGCAACAGGTCTACCCAGCATTCGGCCGCCACGTCCAAAGGCCGGCCGAGGGCAACAGGTCTACCCAGCATTAGGCCGCCACGTCCAAAGGCCGGCCGAGGGCAACAGGTCTACCCAGCATTCGGCCGCCACGTACAAAGGCCGGCCGAGGGCAACAGGTCTACCCAGCATTCGGCCGCCACGTCCAAAGGCCGGCCGAGGGCAACAGGTCTACCCAGCATTCGGCCGCCACGTCCAAAGGCCGGCCGAGGGCAACAGGTCTACCCAGCATTCGGCCGCCACGTCCAAAGGCCGGCCGAGGGCAACAGGTCTACCCAGCATTCGGCCGCCACGTCCAAAGGCCGGCCGAGGGCAACAGGTCTACCCAGCATTAGGCCGCCACGTCCAAAGGCCGGCCGAGGGCAACAGGTCTACCCAGCATTAGGCCGGCCGGCAGAGGGCAACAGGTCTACCCAGCATTCGGCCGTCAGGTACAAAGGCCGGCCGAGGGCAACAGGTCTACCCAGCATTCGGCCGCCACGTCCAAAGGCCGGCCGAGGGCAACAGGTCTACCCAGCATTCGGCCGTCAGGTACAAAGGCCGGCCGAGGGCAACAGGTCTACCCAGCATTCGGCTGGCCGGTAACACGGCGGGCCGAGGGCAACAGGTCTACCCAGCATTAGGCCGGCCGGTAACACTGCCGGCCGAGGGCAACAGGTCTACCCAGCATTAGGCCGCCACGTCCAAAGGCCGGCCGAGGGCAACAGGTCTACCCAGCATTAGGCCGCCACGTCCAAAGGCCGGCCGAGGGCAACAGGTCTACCCAGCATTCGGCCGCCACGTCCAAAGGCCGGCCGAGGGCAACAGGTCTACCCAGCATTAGGCTGCCACGTCCAAAGGCCGGCCGAGGGCAACAGGTCTACCCAGCATTCGGCCGCCACGTCCAAAGGCCGGCCGAGGGCAACAGGTCTCCCCAGCATTAGGCCGGCCGGCAGAGGGCAACAGGTCTACCCAGCATTCGGCCGTCAGGTACAAAGGCCGGCCGAGGGCAACAGGTCTACCCAGCATTAGGCCGGCCGGTAACACTGCCGGCCGAGGGCAAC
>NW_028276073.1:1723140-1725640 GCF_052056855.1 Sturnus vulgaris | reverse complement strand
TCGGCCTCGCGCGCGCGCGGCAGCACGGCACGGTACCCCCGCGGTACCCACCCGCAGACAGCCGCCCGCACGGGGGGGAGAGCCCGGGGGCGAGGCCCGCGCCTCGCCTCCCTCTCGGCCCTCTCGCTCTCTCGTCTCTCTCGCACGGCCCACGGCGGCGTCTTCGACGCCGACTCTCGCTCTCCCCGGCCACCGCCACCGCACCGCGGCACGGCCCCGGCAAGGACGAGCTCCGCCCCAGCGGCTCGTTCCGGGAGCGGGGAGCTACGGAGCGCTCCCCGAGTCTGCATTTAGGGGGACGAAGGCCCTGCGCGGCGACGACGACGACGACGTCGACGTCGACCGCGGGCAACGGGCCTGCGAGGCAACCCCAGCCGCGCCGCCGGGGTGGCCCCCCCGGACGGCGATTGATCGTCAAGCGACGCTCAGACAGGCGTAGCCCCGGGAGGAACCCGGGGCCGCAAGTGCGTTCGAAGTGTCGATGATCAATGTGTCCTGCAATTCACATTAATTCTCGCAGCTAGCTGCGTTCTTCATCGACGCACGAGCCGAGTGATCCACCGCTAAGAGTTGTCTGGCTTTCGGGACCGCTCGCGTGAAGCGGCCCCTTTTCTGTTTCTGCAGGGACGCGCGCGCCCCCGCGCGCCCCGCTTCGACCGTACGAGCACACACAAACGGAGGAGGAGGAGGAGAAAGCGCGGGGCAAAAAAGAGAAACCCCGCGCAACGCTCCGAAGGTCGGCCAAAGAAAGGCGGAGGGGCCCGCGCCCCCGACCGCCTCCCCCCGCGAGGGGAGACGCCGCCTCGCGTGCCGTCCTTCGGAGGCGGCCCAGGCGCCCGGGCTCGGCCCGACCTCCGCGCGGAGGGGCTTGTGCGGCAACGCGCCGGACCGCGGGGGGCACGGTGGCCCGCCCGGCCTCTCGATCACGGGACGACTACGCGTTCGCGGGCCGGGGGGCGCGACCGCCGGCCCCCGCCGCTCCCGGCTCACTCCCTGGCTTCTCCTTTTCACCGCTCCGCCGACTCGCGGAACGCCGCCGCGCCAAAACGCGGGGGCCGGCTCTCCCGCCAGCGGCCCCTGAACGTCGCCCGAAACGCCACGCGGCGGCGGGACCGTTCCGCCGGCGCAACCCCTGGCGCGGGACCGCTTGCCCGCCGGAAGGCGAACGCCCGGCGGGCCGCGCTCCGCCACCGGCGCCGGAGGCGGGACGCCGCCGAGACCCGAGCCGGCATCGCGGAGCGCCCGAGGTCTGCCGCTCGGCAAAACCCCTCCGCCACCCGCGGCCGCACTCCCGGGACCGCCGCCGCTTCGCACCGCCGAGCTGCCCTTCCGCGAGCACGCGCCCAGCGGGCAGGCGTACGGCGGCTGAGCCGGGGGGCACCGCCCGCTCCCCTCGTTTCCACTCGGGGACCGGACGGGGAAGCGCCCCCGCGGCCGCCCCGCACGCCTCCCCTTTTTTTTGGCCCACACGCGGCCGGGAAGGGCGACGGGGAAGCGGACGGGCGGGGCCCGGGCCGGGACGGCCGCCGGTGAAGGCGGGCGCCTCGCGGCCGACCGTCCCCCCCCCCGGGGGGGGCGGGGACACTCGCCGAGCGGCGACGCCGCCGCTCGGCACGGGGTCGCCCGCGCCCGCCGGACCTCCGGCGATGGAGGAGCCGGCCGAGCGCTGCGCCCCAACGGGCGGGGACAGCGCTCCGAGTCAGGGGTGGCCGGCGGCCGGCGCCGCCGCGGTGCGGTTCGAGGCGACAAGGCCGTCGAGGCGAGAGGCGCGCGGTCGCGCCTGACGCGGCGCCGCCCGCGAGCCCGCGGCGGCGGCTAAGGAGAAAGAGCGAGAGAGCGCGGCGGGCCCCGGCGGCCGCAACCCCGCAGCTGAGGTAGGTAAGGCAGAGAGCGCGCGCCCTCTGCCGGCGTCGCCCCGCATCGCAGAGGCCAGCGGGGTCGGCCCCCCGCGGCCGATCGCGCGCCGCGGCCTCTCCGCCGAGACCGGGCCGCAGAGAGGGGGGGGGCAGGGCGCCCCTTCCCCGGCCCGGCACGGGTGGCCCCCGCGCGCGGGCAAGCGCGGCGGGACGCCGACGACGGCGAGCGCGGCCGGTCGCGACGGACACGCCACCGCAGGGGATCGGCGGGAGTAGCTCCCCACCCCTCGATGGCGCCCCGCGCCGCCACCGCCCGACACCCGCTGCCGCCGCCGCCACCGCCGCCGCCGCCGCGGCGGGGCCGTGCCGGGCCGCCCGAGTCTTTAAACCTCCGCCCGGCTCGGCGGCCCTTTCGGCCCCCAACAGGCGTTTGACGACGCCGAGGGAAACCGGCAGGAGACCGCCGAGGCGCGAAGCGCTAGGTACCTGGCCCTGGGGTGAGGGAAACGACCTGCATGGCCCCGCCGGGGTGCCTCCCCCGCTGCCACCCTCGGGGGAGCGTCCACCGGCGGGGGCGCGCCCGACGTCCGCTGCCATCACCGCGGCAATCCTTCTCGGGGCCCGGGGTTTCCCTCAGTAGCCCG
>NW_028276073.1:1703140-1718140 GCF_052056855.1 Sturnus vulgaris | reverse complement strand
GGCCGACCGCCGCCCCGGAAAAATTCTGCCCGCTACACGCGGGTCCCCGGCTTAGGGCCGAGGAAGGGGGACGACTTCAACAACACACGGCAGGGCCGGACACTCCCGTCACCGAGCCCCCCTTCGCAGGCAAGCAAGCGAAGCCGAGAGGCGAGGCCACACGCCCCACTGCATGTCCCCCGCTGCCCTTTCGATACGGACACAACTCTGGCAACACAGGTCGGGAGCGGGAAACGAGGCGCAGCCAACCTCGGCCAAGCGAGCCACGCCCGGGGGGCTCTCGGGGAGGGGGGCCAGGGAAAGCCCGGGCAGGCTCAACACAACCCCGGGCCGGCCCCACAGAAATCCAGCCCCGGCTGCCGGCCACCAGCGTGCACCGGGACCGACAGCCGAAGAAATGCCGCACCCGGCGAGCGGGCGGGGCCCCGGCTTAAGGCCGGGCAGAAAAGGGGCGAGGCGCCGCCGCCTCGCCCGCCACCATCCCCGGGGGAGCGAGCGGGCGCCCGGCTCCCCGTTGTCACGAAACCGGCAGCAGCCGGGCCGGAGCGGGACACACTCGCGGCTTTCTCGCCCTCTCTCTGGGCCTTTTTCTCGCTTCTCCCCCGCCTGGAACAACGCAGCCTCGCCTGGGCCGGGGGAGCGCGGTGGCTCTCGGATCGCATCGCTCTCTCTGGGGGCTTTCTCGCTTCTCCCCCGGACTGAACCCGCAGCCTCGGCCTGGGCCGGGGAGCGGCTCTCGGATCGCATCGGTCTCTCTGGGGGCTTTCTCGCTTCTCCCCCGACTGAGCACGCAGCCTCGCCTGGGCCGGGGAGCGGCTCTCGGATCGCATCGGTCTCTCTCTCTGGGCTAACCTGTCCCAGTCGAACTGGGTAAGACGGGAAGCCGGACGAAGCCACGCGACTCGCCCCGACATCGGCGGTGTTCTTCTGGCCCTGGCGACCGCACGCGCGTCCGCCCTTCTCCGCCACGGACACAGGCACGGCAACAGCCTGTGGGGATACGGCCCGTCACCTCGTTCCCATAATACGGACAGATGGGCCCGAAGCGGCGGAGGCCGGAAAGAGAACCGATGTACGTGACCGAGGGGGCGCAGTGGCGCACGCCGCCTTCTACGATGACATAGCCGGAGGCAGCGAGAAACAGCGACCCCTTGGAGTACTTCCAGGCCGGCGGCGGACAACAGGTCTACCAGCCATGAAACGGGCAACAGGTCTACCGACGGCTTGCTGCGGACAACAGGTCTACCCAGCCATGAAACGGGCAACAGGTCGACCAAGCTGCGGACAACAGGTCTACCCAGGGCATGCTGCGGACACCAGGTCTACCCACGGCTTGCTGCGGACAACAGGTCTACCCAGGCATGAATCGGGCAACAGGTCTACCAAGCTGCGGACACCAGGTCTACCCACGGCATGCTGCGGACAACAGGTCTACCCACGGCTTGCTGCGGACACCAGGTCTACCCAGCCATGAAACGGGCAACAGGTCTACCCACTCAATGCTGCGGACACCAGGTCTACCCAGCCATGAAACGGGCAACAGGTCTACCAAGCTGCGGACACCAGGTCTACCCAGGGCATGCTGCGGACACCAGGTCTACCCACTCAATGCTACGGACAACAGGTCTACCCAGCCATGAAACGGGCAACAGGTCTACCAAGCTGCGGACAACAGGTCTACCCAGGGCATGCTGCGGACACCAGGTCTACCCACGGCTTGCTGCGGACAACAGGTCTACCCAGCTGCGGACACCAGGTCTACCCAGGGCATGAAACGGGCAACAGGTCTACCAAGCTGCGGACACCAGGTCTACCCAGGGCATGCTGCGGACACCAGGTCTACCCACGGCTTGCTGCGGACAACAGGTCTACCCAGCCATGAAACGGGCAACAGGTCTACCAAGCTGCGGACACCAGGTCTACCCAGGGCATGCTGCGGACACCAGGTCTACCCACGGCTTGCTGCGGACACCAGGTCTACCCAGCCATGAAACGGGCAACAGGTCTACCAAGCTGCGGACACCAGGTCTACCCAGGGCATGCTGCGGACACCAGGTCTACCAACTCAATGCTGCGGACAACAGGTCTACCCAGCCATGAAACGGGCAACAGGTCTACCAAGCTGCGGACACCAGGTCTACCCAGGGTATGCAGCGGACACCAGGTCTACCAACTCAATGCTGCGGACAACAGGTCTACCCAGCCATGAAACGGGCAACAGGTCTACCAAGCTGCGGACACCAGGTCTACCCACGGCTTGCTGCGGACACCAGGTCTACCCAGCCATGAAACGGGCAACAGGTCTACCCACTCAATGCTGCGGACAACAGGTCTACCCAGCCATGAAACGGGCAACAGGTCTACCAAGCTGCGGACACCAGGTCTACCCAGGGCATGCTGCGGACAACAGGTCTACCCAGCCATGAAACGGGCAACAGGTCTACCCACGGCTTGCTGCGGACAACAGGTCTACCCAGGCATGAAACGGGCAACAGGTCTACCAAGCTGCGGACACCAGGTCTACCCAGGGCATGCTGCGGACACCAGGTCTACCCAGCCATGAAACGGGCAACAGGTCTACTCACGGCTTGCTGCGGACACCAGGTCTACCCAGCCATGAAACGGGCAACAGGTCTACCAAGCTGCGGACACCAGGTCTACCCAGCCTTGAAACGGGCAACAGGTCTACCAAGCTGCGGACACCAGGTCTACCCAGGGCATGCTGCGGACACCAGGTCTACCCAGCCATGAAACGGGCAACAGGTCTACTCACGGCTTGCTGCGGACACCAGGTCTACCAAGGGCATGCTGCGGACACCAGGTCTACCCAGCCATGAATCGGGCAACAGGTCTACTCACGGCTTGCTGCGGACACCAGGTCTACCCAGCCATGAAACGGGCAACAGGTCTACCAAGCTGCGGACACCAGGTCTACCCAGGGCATGCTGCGGACACCAGGTCTACCCACGGCTTGCTGCGGACAACAGGTCTACCCAGGCATGAATCGGGCAACAGGTCTACCAAGCTGCGGACACCAGGTCTACCCAGGGCATGCTGCGGACACCAGGTCTACCCACGGCTTGCTGCGGACAACAGGTCTACCAACTCAATGCTGCGGACACCAGGTCTACCCAGCCATGAAACGGGCAACAGGTCTACCAAGCTGCGGACACCAGGTCTACCCACGGCTTGCTGCGGACACCAGGTCTACCCAGCCATGAAACGGGCAACAGGTCTACCAAGCTGCGGACACCAGGTCTACCCAGGGCATGCTGCGGACACCAGGTCTACCCAGCCATGAAACGGGCAACAGGTCTACTCACGGCTTGCTGCGGACACCAGGTCTACCCAGCCATGAAACGGGCAACAGGTCTACTCACTCAATGCTGCGGACACCAGGTCTACCCAGCCATGAAACGGGCAACAGGTCTACCAACTCAATGCTGCGGACAACAGGTCTACCCAGCCATGAAACGGGCAACAGGTCTACCAAGCTGCGGACACCAGGTCTACCCACGGCTTGCTGCGGACAACAGGTCTACCCAGGCATGAATCGGGCAACAGGTCTACCAAGCTGCGGACACCAGGTCTACCCACGGCTTGCTGCGGACAACAGGTCTACCCAGCCATGAAACGGGCAACAGGTCTACCAAGCTGCGGACACCAGGTCTACCCACGGCTTGCTGCGGACAACAGGTCTACCCAGCCATGAAACGGGCAACAGGTCTACTCACGGCTTGCTGCGGACACCAGGTCTACCCAGCCATGAATCGGGCAACAGGTCTACCAAGCTGCGGACAACAGGTCTACCCAGCCATGAAACGGGCAACAGGTCTACCAACTCAATGCTGCGGACAACAGGTCTACCCAGCCATGAAACGGGCAACAGGTCTACCAAGCTGCGGACACCAGGTCTACCCAGGGTATGCAGCGGACACCAGGTCTACCAACTCAATGCTGCGGACAACAGGTCTACCCAGCCATGAAACGGGCAACAGGTCTACCAAGCTGCGGACACCAGGTCTACCCACGGCTTGCTGCGGACACCAGGTCTACCCAGCCATGAAACGGGCAACAGGTCTACCCACTCAATGCTGCGGACAACAGGTCTACCCAGCCATGAAACGGGCAACAGGTCTACCAAGCTGCGGACACCAGGTCTACCCAGGGCATGCTGCGGACAACAGGTCTACCCAGCCATGAAACGGGCAACCGGTCTACTCACGGCTTGCTGCGGACAACAGGTCTACCCAGCCATGAAACGGGCAACAGGTCTACCAAGCTGCGGACACCAGGTCTACCCAGGGCATGCTGCGGACACCAGGTCTACCCAGCCATGAAACGGGCAACAGGTCTACCAAGCTGCGGACAACAGGTCTACCCAGCCATGAAACGGGCAACAGGTCTACCAAGCTGCGGACACCAGGTCTACCCAGCCTTGAAACGGGCAACAGGTCTACCAAGCTGCGGACACCAGGTCTACCCAGGGCATGCTGCGGACACCAGGTCTACCCAGCCATGAAACGGGCAACAGGTCTACTCACGGCTTGCTGCGGACACCAGGTCTACCCAGCCATGAAACGGGCAATAGGTCTACCAAGCTGCGGACACCAGGTCTACCCAGGGCATGCTGCGGACAACAGGTCTACCCAGCCATGAATCGGGCAACAGGTCTACTCACGGCTTGCTGCGGACACCAGGTCTACCCAGCCATGAAACGGGCAACAGGTCTACCAAGCTGCGGACACCAGGTCTACCCAGGGCATGCTGCGGACACCAGGTCTACCCACGGCTTGCTGCGGACACCAGGTCTACCCAGGCATGAATCGGGCAACAGGTCTACCAAGCTGCGGACACCAGGTCTACCCAGGGCATGCTGCGGACACCAGGTCTACCCACGGCTTGCTGCGGACAACAGGTCTACCAACTCAATGCTGCGGACAACAGGTCTACCCAGCCATGAAACGGGCAACAGGTCTACCAAGCTGCGGACACCAGGTCTACCCACGGCTTGCTGCGGACAACAGGTCTACCCAGCCATGAAACGGGCAACAGGTCTACCAAGCTGCGGACACCAGGTCTACCCAGGGCATGCTGCGGACACCAGGTCTACCCAGCCATGAAACGGGCAACAGGTCTACTCACGGCTTGCTGCGGACACCAGGTCTACCCAGCCATGAAACGGGCAACAGGTCTACTCACTCAATGCTGCGGACACCAGGTCTACCCACGGCTTGCTGCGGACAACAGGTCTACCCAGCCATGAAACGGGCAACAGGTCTACCAAGCTGCGGACACCAGGTCTACCCAGGGCATGCTGCGGACACCAGGTCTACCCACGGCTTGCTGCGGACAACAGGTCTACCAACTCAATGCTGCGGACAACAGGTCTACCCAGCCATGAAACGGGCAACAGGTCTACCAAGCTGCGGACACCAGGTCTACCCAGGGCATGCTGCGGACACCAGGTCTACCCAGCCATGAAACGGGCAACAGGTCTACTCACGGCTTGCTGCGGACACCAGGTCTACCCAGCCATGAAACGGGCAACAGGTCTACTCACTCAATGCTGCGGACACCAGGTCTACCCAGCCATGAAACGGGCAACAGGTCTACCAACTCAATGCTGCGGACAACAGGTCTACCCAGCCATGAAACGGGCAACAGGTCTACCAAGCTGCGGACACCAGGTCTACCCACGGCTTGCTGCGGACAACAGGTCTACCCAGCCATGAAACGGGCAACAGGTCTACCAAGCTGCGGACACCAGGTCTACCCACGGCTTGCTGCGGACAACAGGTCTACCCAGCCATGAAACGGGCAACAGGTCTACCAAGCTGCGGACACCAGGTCTACCCAGGGCATGCTGCGGACACCAGGTCTACCCAGCCATGAAACGGGCAACAGGTCTACCAAGCTGCGGACACCAGGTCTACCCAGGGCATGCTGCGGACACCAGGTCTACCCAGCCATGAAACGGGCAACAGGTCTACCAAGCTGCGGACACCAGGTCTACCCACGGCTTGCTGCGGACAACAGGTCTACCCAGCCATGAAACGGGCAACAGGTCTACTCACGGCTTGCTGCGGACACCAGGTCTACCCAGCCATGAATCGGGCAACAGGTCTACCAAGCTGCGGACAACAGGTCTACCCAGCCATGAAACGGGCAACAGGTCTACCAACTCAATGCTGCGGACAACAGGTCTACCCAGCCATGAAACGGGCAACAGGTCTACCAAGCTGCGGACACCAGGTCTACCCAGGGCATGCTGCGGACACCAGGTCTACGCAGCCATGAAACGGGCAACAGGTCTACCAAGCTGCGGACACCAGGTCTACCCACGGCTTGCTGCGGACAACAGGTCTACCCAGCCATGAAACGGGCAACAGGTCTACTCACGGCTTGCTGCGGACACCAGGTCTACCCAGCCATGAATCGGGCAACAGGTCTACCAAGCTGCGGACAACAGGTCTACCCAGCCATGAAACGGGCAACAGGTCTACCAACTCAATGCTGCGGACAACAGGTCTACCCAGCCATGAAACGGGCAACAGGTCTACCAAGCTGCGGACACCAGGTCTACCCAGGGTATGCAGCGGACACCAGGTCTACCAACTCAATGCTGCGGACACCAGGTCTACCCAGCCATGAAACGGGCAACAGGTCTACCAAGCTGCGGACACCAGGTCTACCCACGGCTTGCTGCGGACAACAGGTCTACCCAGCCATGAAACGGGCAACAGGTCTACTCACGGCTTGCTGCGGACACCAGGTCTACCCAGCCATGAAACGGGCAACAGGTCTACCAAGCTGCGGACACCAGGTCTACCCAGGGCATGCTGCGGACACCAGGTCTACCCAGCCATGAAACGGGCAACAGGTCTACTCACGGCTTGCTGCGGACACCAGGTCTACCCAGCCATGAATCGGGCAACAGGTCTACCAAGCTGCGGACAACAGGTCTACCCAGCCATGAAACGGGCAACAGGTCTACCAACTCAATGCTGCGGACAACAGGTCTACCCAGCCATGAAACGGGCAACAGGTCTACCAAGCTGCGGACACCAGGTCTACCCAGGGTATGCAGCGGACACCAGGTCTACCAACTCAATGCTGCGGACAACAGGTCTACCCAGGCATGAATCGGGCAACAGGTCTACCAAGCTGCGGACACCAGGTCTACCCACGGCTTGCTGCGGACACCAGGTCTACCCAGCCATGAAACGGGCAACAGGTCTACCCACTCAATGCTGCGGACAACAGGTCTACCCAGCCATGAAACGGGCAACAGGTCTACCAAGCTGCGGACACCAGGTCTACCCAGGGCATGCTGCGGACACCAGGTCTACCCAGGCATGAAACGGGCAACAGGTCTACCAAGCTGCGGACACCAGGTCTACCCAGGGCATGCTGCGGACACCAGGTCTACCCAGCCATGAAACGGGCAACAGGTCTACTCACGGCTTGCTGCGGACACCAGGTCTACCCCGCCATGAAACGGGCAACAGGTCTACCAAGCTGCGGACAACAGGTCTACCCAGCCATGAAACGGGCAACAGGTCTACCAAGCTGCGGACACCAGGTCTACCCAGGGCATGCTGCGGACACCAGGTCTACCAACTCAATGCTGCGGACAACAGGTCTACCCAGCCATGAAACGGGCAACAGGTCTACCAAGCTGCGGACACCAGGTCTACCCAGGGCATGCTGCGGACACCAGGTCTACCAACTCAATGCTGCGGACAACAGGTCTACCCAGCCATGAAACGGGCAACAGGTCTACCAAGCTGCGGACACCAGGTCTACCCAGGGCATGCTGCGGACACCAGGTCTACCAACTCAATGCTGCGGACAACAGGTCTACCCAGCCATGAATCGGGCAACAGGTCTACCAAGCTGCGGACACCAGGTCTACCCAGGGCATGCTGCGGACACCAGGTCTACCCAGCCATGAAACGGGCAACAGGTCTACTCACGGCTTGCTGCGGACACCAGGTCTACCCAGCCATGAAACGGGCAACAGGTCTACCAAGCTGCGGACAACAGGTCTACCCAGCCATGAAACGGGCAACAGGTCTACCCACTCAATGCTGCGGACACCAGGTCTACCCAGGGCATGCTGCGGACACCAGGTCTACCAACTCAATGCTGCGGACAACAGGTCTACCCAGGCATGAATCGGGCAACAGGTCTACCAGGCTGCGGACACCAGGTCTACCCACGGCTTGCTGCGGACACCAGGTCTACCCAGCCATGAAACGGGCAACAGGTCTACCAAGCTGCGGACACCAGGTCTACCCAGGGCATGCTGCGGACACCAGGTCTACCCAGCCATGAAACGGGCAACAGGTCTACTCACGGCTTGCTGCGGACACCAGGTCTACCCAGGCATGAATCGGGCAACAGGTCTACCAAGCTGCGGACACCAGGTCTACCCAGGGCATGCTGCGGACACCAGGTCTACCCAGCCATGAAACGGGCAACAGGTCTACTCACGGCTTGCTGCGGACACCAGGTCTACCCAGCCATGAAACGGGCAACAGGTCTACCAAGCTGCGGACACCAGGTCTACCCAGGGCATGCTGCGGACACCAGGTCTACCAACTCAATGCTGCGGACAACAGGTCTACCCAGCCATGAAACGGGCAACAGGTCTACCAAGCTGCGGACACCAGGTCTACCCAGGGCATGCTGCGGACACCAGGTCTACCAACTCAATGCTGCGGACAACAGGTCTACCCAGCCATGAATCGGGCAACAGGTCTACCAAGCTGCGGACACCAGGTCTACCCAGGGCATGCTGCGGACACCAGGTCTACCCAGCCATGAAACGGGCAACAGGTCTACCAAGCTGCGGACACCAGGTCTACCCAGGGCATGCTGCGGACACCAGGTCTACCCAGCCATGAAACGGGCAACAGGTCTACTCACGGCTTGCTGCGGACACCAGGTCTACCCAGCCATGAAACGGGCAACAGGTCTACCAAGCTGCGGACACCAGGTCTACCCAGGGCATGCTGCGGACACCAGGTCTACCCAGCCATGAAACGGGCAACAGGTCTACTCACGGCTTGCTGCGGACACCAGGTCTACCCAGCCATGAAACGGGCAACAGGTCTACCAAGCTGCGGACACCAGGTCTACCCAGGGCATGCTGCGGACACCAGGTCTACCAACTCAATGCTGCGGACAACAGGTCTACCCAGCCATGAAACGGGCAACAGGTCTACCAAGCTGCGGACACCAGGTCTACCCAGGGCATGCTGCGGACACCAGGTCTACCAACTCAATGCTGCGGACAACAGGTCTACCCAGCCATGAATCGGGCAACAGGTCTACCAAGCTGCGGGCACCAGGTCTACCCACGGCTTGCTGCGGACAACAGGTCTACCCAGCCATGAAACGGGCAACAGGTCTACCAAGCTGCGGACACCAGGTCTACCCAGGGCATGCTGCGGACACCAGGTCTACCCAGCTATGAAACGGGCAACAGGTCTACTCACGGCTTGCTGCGGACACCAGGTCTACCCAGCCATGAAACGGGCAACAGGTCTACCAAGCTGCGGACACCAGGTCTACCCAGGGCATGCTGCGGACACCAGGTCTACCCAGCCATGAAACGGGCAACAGGTCTACTCACGGCTTGCTGCGGACACCAGGTCTACCCAGCCATGAAACGGGCAACAGGTCTACCAAGCTGCGGACACCAGGTCTACCCAGGGCATGCTGCGGACACCAGGTCTACCCAGCCATGAAACGGGCAACAGGTCTACCAAGCTGCGGACACCAGGTCTACCCAGGGCATGCTGCGGACACCAGGTCTACCCACGGCTTGCTGCGGACAACAGGTCTACCCAGGGCATGAATCGGGCAACAGGTCTACCAAGCTGCGGACACCAGGTCTACCCAGGGCATGCTGCGGACACCAGGTCTACCCACGGCTTGCTGCGGACAACCGGTCTACCCACGGCTTGCTGCGGACAACAGGTCTACCCACTCCAAGCTGCGGACACCAGGTCTAACTACTCCATTACGCGGACAACAGGTCTACCCACTCCATGCGGCGGACAACATGTCTACCCGCTCCATGCTGCGGACACCAGGTCTGCCCACGCCGTGATGCGGACCACAGGTCTACCTTCGCCATGCTGCACGCAGCCCGGGTCGCACCGGAGCTAGGTAGACCCGGTCGCCGCGGCCGTCGCAGCGCCCTCGCCCTCGACGGCGGACCCACGCCGCCGGTCCCGGAGGCGGGTAGACCTGGTCGCCGCGGCCACGGCGGCCGCCCATCCCGGAGCCCAGTAGACCTGGCCGCCGCGGGACCGGCCAAGTTTCCCGGAGTCGTGTAGACCTGGTCGTCGCGGCCACGGCCGCCGCCGCTGCGCCTTCGCCGGCGACGGCGGTCCCACGCCACCGGCCCCGGAGCCGCGTCGACCTGGCCGCCGCGGGACGGGCCACGTTTCGCGGATCCGGGTAGACGAGGCATCCTTGTACCATCTCGGAGCCGGGGAAACCCCACAGCCTCTTAACGCTCCGGAGCCCAAGTGCTCCAGCAGCCTTGCCCCGCCCGGCAGAATCGATTTCAAGACCAAGACATATTTTCGACAACATTTTATTTCATCATTTCATTTCATTTCTTTTCATTTCATTTTATTATTTTATTTTATTTCGTTTTGTTTTGTTTTGTTTTGTTTTGATTTGATTTGATTTGTTTCATTTCCTCTTTGCCTTTTTTGAATGATTGCCTCTTCTATTTACTCGGAAAGAAAATCTTTTCCGGAAAACAAAACTCTTGCCAAATCTTATTTGTGATCCCTTTGGGCCCACAGCCGAGCTGACGGAGGGCCTGTGCCCGGTTCTCGCCCTGCTGACACACTGACCCCCCCAAACGGCGTCCTCCCTACCCCACGCCTCCTCCCCCGTCCCCCAGAGACCCTACCTACAGAGCCCCCCCCCCCACAAAACAGAACCTCACGGGCCGCAGCACAGCCAGGGGAAGCACGTACGTGCAGCGAAACTCGGCCCAAAGCCGCCGCGCCCTGGCACAACTCGCCCTGCCCCTTCCCGCCCCACGGAGGCGGCTGCATCGAGGCGACCGGCGCCGCCGTCGGCAAGCGGGTGGCCGCTTTCGGGCCGGTTCTTCCGCGGAAGGTCTGCAGAGCTCTTGGGGCCTCGGCGCGGGTTTGGGGGGCCGTGAGGGCTCGCTGTCGAGGCGCCCGGGGCCGGCACGAAGCCGCCTGCCCTCTCCCTGTCCCTGCCCCGTCTTCCGCAGCCACCCATTAACGCTGGGGGCGAGCCCGCCCTCCGCCATCAACCTCCCATGCAGCGCTTTCAGACTTTCCCCGCCCCTGCCCATTGTCGGCTGGGGGCGCCCTGCCCCCCGCCGTCAGCCTCCCTGGCAGCGCTTTCAGACTCTCTCGGGCCCCTGCCCATTGTCGGCTGGGGGCGCCCCGCCCCCCGCCCTCAGCCTCCCTGGCAGCGCTTTCAGACTGCCTCGGGCCCTGCCCATTGTCGGTTGGGGGCGCCCCGCCCCCCGCCCTCAGCCTCCCTGGCAGCGCTTTCAGACTGCCTCGGGCCCTGCCCATTGTCGGTTGGGGGCGACCCCGCCCTCCGCCATCAGCCTCCCTGGCAGCACTTTCAGCCTCTTCCTGCCCCCGCCCACGGTCCCACCGGGCAGTTTACACGGCGGCGGCGGGAGGCTGATGCCGAGGTCGGCAGGCGGAGAGCCTGGTGCACAAGCAGGGATGGCGGCGGGATGATTGGCGCCGTCTGTCCCTGGTCAAAGAAGCTCTCTGTTCAGCTTTCTCGGAGCCTTTTGCTTTGGTGGCGTTCCTTCCTCCTCCGCCCCGGCGCCGCTCAAGCCTGCGGCAGGGCGGCAGCGCGGCGGGCGGGCGGCCGGGGGGAGGGGGGAGGGGGGGGGGAGGGAGGGAGCGCGCGAGCGAGCGAGCGAGCGCGCTGCAGAAATGAAGCCCGGAGCAGGGCCGCGGTCCATTCGAGCACGGGGAGGGGGCGCGACAACGCTGCCTGCTCCTGTCGGGGAGCGCTTGGGGAAGTGGGGTGCCGGCACCATGACGGCGGAGCGGACAGGGGCCGCGGCTGGGGAAGAGGCCGGCGGAGCTCGCCAGTGGATGCTGGCGCACGGAGCCGGCAGGGACACCTGGGCACGGCTGGGACCGAAAGTCGCCCGCCTTCACGCCCCGCCTTTCGCCGGGGGGAAGAAGACGCGAGAGCAGGGCTGCCTGCTGGGCTGCCAGTGCCCGCGGTCATGCCGGACGTGCAGGCCGACCGCCGAAGGCGTGCTCGCCGCTGCAGAGACGACAAGGGGGCCGCGCGTCCGATGGAAGAGACGGGGCGCCATCGCGCGGCGGCCGGGCTGCAAGGCCGGCCGACGGTAACAGGACTACCACGCCGCGGGCGGCCAGAGACAAAGACCGGCCGAGGGCAACAGGTCTACCCAGCATTAGGCCGGCCGGTACCAGGGCCGGCCGAGGGCAACAGTTCTACCCAGCATTAGGCCAGCCGGAAAGACGGCCGGCAGAGGGCAACAGGTCTACCCAGCATTCGGCCGTCAGGTACAAAGGCCGGCCGAGGGCAACAGGTCTACCCAGCATTCGGCTGGCCGGTAACACGGCGGGCCGAGGGCAACAGGTCTACCCAGCATTAGGCCGGCCGGTAACACTGCCGGCCGAGGGCAACAGGTCTACCCAGCATTCGGCCGCCACGTCCAAAGGCCGGCCGAGGGCAACAGGTCTACCCAGCATTCGGCCGCCACGTCCAAAGGCCGGCCGAGGGCAACAGGTCTACCCAGCATTAGGCCGCCACGTCCAAAGGCCGGCCGAGGGCAACAGGTCTACCCAGCATTCGGCCGCCACGTACAAAGGCCGGCCGAGGGCAACAGGTCTACCCAGCATTCGGCCGCCACGTCCAAAGGCCGGCCGAGGGCAACAGGTCTACCCAGCATTCGGCCGCCACGTCCAAAGGCCGGCCGAGGGCAACAGGTCTACCCAGCATTCGGCCGCCACGTCCAAAGGCCGGCCGAGGGCAACAGGTCTACCCAGCATTCGGCCGCCACGTCCAAAGGCTGGCCGAGGGCAACAGGTCTACCCAGCATTAGGCCGCCACGTCCAAAGGCCGGCCGAGGGCAACAGGTCTACCCAGCATTAGGCCGGCCGGCAGAGGGCAACAGGTCTACCCAGCATTCGGCCGTCAGGTACAAAGGCCGGCCGAGGGCAACAGGTCTACCCAGCATTCGGCCGCCACGTCCAAAGGCCGGCCGAGGGCAACAGGTCTACCCAGCATTCGGCCGTCAGGTACAAAGGCCGGCCGAGGGCAACAGGTCTACCCAGCATTCGGCTGGCCGGTAACACGGCGGGCCGAGGGCAACAGGTCTACCCAGCATTAGGCCGGCCGGTAACACTGCCGGCCGAGGGCAACAGGTCTACCCAGCATTAGGCCGCCACGTCCAAAGGCCGGCCGAGGGCAACAGGTCTACCCAGCATTAGGCCGCCACGTCCAAAGGCCGGCCGAGGGCAACAGGTCTACCCAGCATTCGGCCGCCACGTCCAAAGGCCGGCCGAGGGCAACAGGTCTACCCAGCATTAGGCTGCCACGTCCAAAGGCCGGCCGAGGGCAACAGGTCTACCCAGCATTCGGCCGCCACGTCCAAAGGCCGGCCGAGGGCAACAGGTCTCCCCAGCATTAGGCCGGCCGGCAGAGGGCAACAGGTCTACCCAGCATTCGGCCGTCAGGTACAAAGGCCGGCCGAGGGCAACAGGTCTACCCAGCATTAGGCCGGCCGGTAACACTGCCGGCCGAGGGCAACAGGTCTACCCAGCATTAGGCCGCCACGTCCAAAGGCCGGCCGAGGGCAACAGGTCTACCCAGCATTAGGCCGCCACGTCCAAAGGCCGGCCGAGGGCAACAGGTCTACCCAGCATTCGGCCGCCACGTCCAAAGGCCGGCCGAGGGCAACAGGTCTACCCAGCATTAGGCCGGCCGGCAGAGGGCAACAGGTCTACCCAGCATTCGGCCGTCAGGTACAAAGGCCGGCCGAGGGCAACAGGTCTACCCAGCATTAGGCCGGCCGGTAACACGGCCGGCAGAGGGCAACAGGTCTACTCAGCATTAGGCCGGCCGGTAAAACGGCAGGCCGAGGGCAACAGGTCTACCCAGCATTCGGCCGTCAGGTACAAAGGCCGGCCGAGGGCAACAGGTCTACCCAGCATTAGGCCGGCCGGTAACACTGCCGGCCGAGGGCAACAGGTCTACCCAGCATTAGGCCGCCACGTCCAAAGGCCGGCCGAGGGCAACAGGTCTACCCAGCATTAGGCCGCCACGTCCAAAGGCCGGCCGAGGGCAACAGGTCTACCCAGCATTCGGCCGCCACGTATAAAGGCCGGCCGAGGGCAACAGGTCTACCCAGCATTAGGCCGGCCGGCAGAGGGCAACAGGTCTACCCAGCATTCGGCCGTCAGGTACAAAGGCCGGCCGAGGGCAACAGGTCTACCCAGCATTAGGCCGGCCGGTAACACTGCCGGCCGAGGGCAACAGGTCTAACCAGCATTAGGCCGCCACGTCCAAAGGCCGGCCGAGGGCAACAGGTCTACCCAGCATTAGGCCGCCACGTCCAAAGGCCGGCCGAGGGCAACAGGTCTACCCAGCATTAGGCCGCCACGTCCAAAGGCCGGCCGAGGGCAACAGGTCTACCCAGCATTCGGCCGCCACGTCCAAAGGCCGGCCGAGGGCAACAGGTCTACCCAGCATTCGGCCGCCACGTCCAAAGGCCGGCCGAGGGCAACAGGTCTACCCAGCATTAGGCCGGCCGGCAGAGGGCAACAGGTCTACCCAGCATTCGGCCGTCAGGTACAAAGGCCGGCCGAGGGCAACAGGTCTACCCAGCATTAGGCCGCCACGTCCAAAGGCCGGCCGAGGGCAACAGGTCTACCCAGCATTAGGCCGGCCGGCAGAGGGCAACAGGTCTACCCAGCATTCGGCCGT
>NW_028276073.1:1675640-1690640 GCF_052056855.1 Sturnus vulgaris | reverse complement strand
CGTCCGTGCTCCCCCGGCCCCGCCATCGGTTCTCGTCAGCCCTCTCACTCTCTCTCGCACTCGAGGGGGGGGGGGGGTTTGGTTTCGTTTTCTCTCGGCTCAAGCTCGAGCCGCACCGCCGCCCGGTGCTGCTCGCGGCCGGCACCCACGGGACGCTAAACTCGGACCAGGGCCAGCGCCGGCACCTCGCGTGGTTTTAAGGACACCTTGAGTGCTCACGGGGCCACGCGGCCATCACACAGCCTGGGACGGTAAAGATGTTCCTTCCCCGGCAAGCGGAAGGAGCGACACCTCGCCTGCGACGGGAAGCGAATTGGACAGGAGACCGCCCTGCTCGAGGGACCGGACACCACCGAGACTTCGCCCGGAGGAGCCGGCCCGCCGGGGGCCCTTTCCGACGCGACCCGAAAAGCCTCATCGATCGGACGGGGACAGAAAGAAAAGCAGCCGCGGGGCAACGGGGAGCCCCCGCGGCCGCGGGTTCCTGGGACAACGGCAACGGAGCAGGGCTCCAACATGCGTGCGAGCGGGACACGTCCCCGAGAGGCCCTCCCTTGGCGCCGCCGAGCCTCCCCGACGCTCCCTAGGCCCCCGACGCCGGCGGGCCGCTTGCAACCTTCGGGATCGATCACGCAGCAGAGGAAGAGAGCGGGGGGTGCCGCCACCCGCCCGCGGGCCGCAAGACAACGGAAAACGGAGCAGCTGCCACCGACCACGCCGCGGGCCACCGGCTTTCGCCCGCCTCGCAGCGATCGGCTTCCCACCCGGAAAAAAAGCCGGGGGGAAGGGCAAGCCACCGCACCAAAAAAAAAACTAAAAAAAAAGCACGCCATGCGTCGCACGACCCGTGCTAGCCACGGGGGTCACGAGCCAGGGGTGGGGGCGAGAACGCGCCTCTCAACTCCTCCCGTAAAACCCCTCCAACCACCGGACATACGGTCTCTTTTCTCACTCGCCAACACAGCCAGCCCTTCTCTCTCGCCTTTCGCTTTCGCTTCGGTGGCGGCCCGTGACCCTTCGTCAGCGCGCGCTTCTCGGTGCCGCGGCTTAGGGCCGCGAGAGAAAAAGAACGGAGGCCGGGCGGGCACCCCCACACTGCCCCGCACACCGGCACGCTTTAATAAAAAAGAACGGAGCCGCTCGCAAAACCCAGCCCCCGCCGGCAACGGCAACCACGGCAGCCGGGGCAGGCCAGACACCACGGGCCGCCCCGGCACGGTGCCTCGATCGCGCCCGGCCGATACCGAGAAAGGGCGAGGCGCCGCCGCCCCGCCCACGACACACTCTCGGGGGCTCACTCGCTCGCTCGCTCTCTGTTGGGTTGCGGGGTCCGTCCTGGGGGGGGGACACGGCCGGCCACCGCGGCCGACCGCCGCCCCGGAAAAATTCTGCCCGCTACACGCGGGTCCCCGGCTTAGGGCCGAGGAAGGGGGACGACTTCAACAACACACGGCAGGGCCGGACACTCCCGTCACCGAGCCCCCCTTCGCAGGCAAGCAAGCGAAGCCGAGAGGCGAGGCCACACGCCCCACTGCATGTCCCCCGCTGCCCTTTCGATACGGACACAACTCTGGCAACACAGGTCGGGAGCGGGAAACGAGGCGCAGCCAACCTCGGCCAAGCGAGCCACGCCCGGGGGGCTCTCGGGGAGGGGGGCCAGGGAAAGCCCGGGCAGGCTCAACACAACCCCGGGCCGGCCCCACAGAAATCCAGCCCCGGCTGCCGGCCACCAGCGTGCACCGGGACCGACAGCCGAAGAAATGCCGCACCCGGCGAGCGGGCGGGGCCCCGGCTTAAGGCCGGGCAGAAAAGGGGCGAGGCGCCGCCGCCTCGCCCGCCACCATCCCCGGGGGAGCGAGCGGGCGCCCGGCTCCCCGTTGTCACGAAACCGGCAGCAGCCGGGCCGGAGCGGGACACACTCGCGGCTTTCTCGCCCTCTCTCTGGGCCTTTTTCTCGCTTCTCCCCCGCCTGGAACAACGCAGCCTCGCCTGGGCCGGGGGAGCGCGGTGGCTCTCGGATCGCATCGCTCTCTCTGGGGGCTTTCTCGCTTCTCCCCCGGACTGAACCCGCAGCCTCGGCCTGGGCCGGGGAGCGGCTCTCGGATCGCATCGGTCTCTCTGGGGGCTTTCTCGCTTCTCCCCCGACTGAGCACGCAGCCTCGCCTGGGCCGGGGAGCGGCTCTCGGATCGCATCGGTCTCTCTCTCTGGGCTAACCTGTCCCAGTCGAACTGGGTAAGACGGGAAGCCGGACGAAGCCACGCGACTCGCCCCGACATCGGCGGTGTTCTTCTGGCCCTGGCGACCGCACGCGCGTCCGCCCTTCTCCGCCACGGACACAGGCACGGCAACAGCCTGTGGGGATACGGCCCGTCACCTCGTTCCCATAATACGGACAGATGGGCCCGAAGCGGCGGAGGCCGGAAAGAGAACCGATGTACGTGACCGAGGGGGCGCAGTGGCGCACGCCGCCTTCTACGATGACATAGCCGGAGGCAGCGAGAAACAGCGACCCCTTGGAGTACTTCCAGGCCGGCGGCGGACAACAGGTCTACCAGCCATGAAACGGGCAACAGGTCTACCGACGGCTTGCTGCGGACAACAGGTCTACCCAGCCATGAAACGGGCAACAGGTCGACCAAGCTGCGGACAACAGGTCTACCCAGGGCATGCTGCGGACACCAGGTCTACCCACGGCTTGCTGCGGACAACAGGTCTACCCAGGCATGAATCGGGCAACAGGTCTACCAAGCTGCGGACACCAGGTCTACCCACGGCATGCTGCGGACAACAGGTCTACCCACGGCTTGCTGCGGACACCAGGTCTACCCAGCCATGAAACGGGCAACAGGTCTACCCACTCAATGCTGCGGACACCAGGTCTACCCAGCCATGAAACGGGCAACAGGTCTACCAAGCTGCGGACACCAGGTCTACCCAGGGCATGCTGCGGACACCAGGTCTACCCACTCAATGCTACGGACAACAGGTCTACCCAGCCATGAAACGGGCAACAGGTCTACCAAGCTGCGGACAACAGGTCTACCCAGGGCATGCTGCGGACACCAGGTCTACCCACGGCTTGCTGCGGACAACAGGTCTACCCAGCTGCGGACACCAGGTCTACCCAGGGCATGAAACGGGCAACAGGTCTACCAAGCTGCGGACACCAGGTCTACCCAGGGCATGCTGCGGACACCAGGTCTACCCACGGCTTGCTGCGGACAACAGGTCTACCCAGCCATGAAACGGGCAACAGGTCTACCAAGCTGCGGACACCAGGTCTACCCAGGGCATGCTGCGGACACCAGGTCTACCCACGGCTTGCTGCGGACACCAGGTCTACCCAGCCATGAAACGGGCAACAGGTCTACCAAGCTGCGGACACCAGGTCTACCCAGGGCATGCTGCGGACACCAGGTCTACCAACTCAATGCTGCGGACAACAGGTCTACCCAGCCATGAAACGGGCAACAGGTCTACCAAGCTGCGGACACCAGGTCTACCCAGGGTATGCAGCGGACACCAGGTCTACCAACTCAATGCTGCGGACAACAGGTCTACCCAGCCATGAAACGGGCAACAGGTCTACCAAGCTGCGGACACCAGGTCTACCCACGGCTTGCTGCGGACACCAGGTCTACCCAGCCATGAAACGGGCAACAGGTCTACCCACTCAATGCTGCGGACAACAGGTCTACCCAGCCATGAAACGGGCAACAGGTCTACCAAGCTGCGGACACCAGGTCTACCCAGGGCATGCTGCGGACAACAGGTCTACCCAGCCATGAAACGGGCAACAGGTCTACCCACGGCTTGCTGCGGACAACAGGTCTACCCAGGCATGAAACGGGCAACAGGTCTACCAAGCTGCGGACACCAGGTCTACCCAGGGCATGCTGCGGACACCAGGTCTACCCAGCCATGAAACGGGCAACAGGTCTACTCACGGCTTGCTGCGGACACCAGGTCTACCCAGCCATGAAACGGGCAACAGGTCTACCAAGCTGCGGACACCAGGTCTACCCAGCCTTGAAACGGGCAACAGGTCTACCAAGCTGCGGACACCAGGTCTACCCAGGGCATGCTGCGGACACCAGGTCTACCCAGCCATGAAACGGGCAACAGGTCTACTCACGGCTTGCTGCGGACACCAGGTCTACCAAGGGCATGCTGCGGACACCAGGTCTACCCAGCCATGAATCGGGCAACAGGTCTACTCACGGCTTGCTGCGGACACCAGGTCTACCCAGCCATGAAACGGGCAACAGGTCTACCAAGCTGCGGACACCAGGTCTACCCAGGGCATGCTGCGGACACCAGGTCTACCCACGGCTTGCTGCGGACAACAGGTCTACCCAGGCATGAATCGGGCAACAGGTCTACCAAGCTGCGGACACCAGGTCTACCCAGGGCATGCTGCGGACACCAGGTCTACCCACGGCTTGCTGCGGACAACAGGTCTACCAACTCAATGCTGCGGACAACAGGTCTACCCAGCCATGAAACGGGCAACAGGTCTACCAAGCTGCGGACACCAGGTCTACCCACGGCTTGCTGCGGACACCAGGTCTACCCAGCCATGAAACGGGCAACAGGTCTACCAAGCTGCGGACACCAGGTCTACCCAGGGCATGCTGCGGACACCAGGTCTACCCAGCCATGAAACGGGCAACAGGTCTACTCACGGCTTGCTGCGGACACCAGGTCTACCCAGCCATGAAACGGGCAACAGGTCTACTCACTCAATGCTGCGGACACCAGGTCTACCCAGCCATGAAACGGGCAACAGGTCTACCAACTCAATGCTGCGGACAACAGGTCTACCCAGCCATGAAACGGGCAACAGGTCTACCAAGCTGCGGACACCAGGTCTACCCACGGCTTGCTGCGGACAACAGGTCTACCCAGGCATGAATCGGGCAACAGGTCTACCAAGCTGCGGACACCAGGTCTACCCACGGCTTGCTGCGGACAACAGGTCTACCCAGCCATGAAACGGGCAACAGGTCTACCAAGCTGCGGACACCAGGTCTACCCACGGCTTGCTGCGGACAACAGGTCTACCCAGCCATGAAACGGGCAACAGGTCTACTCACGGCTTGCTGCGGACACCAGGTCTACCCAGCCATGAATCGGGCAACAGGTCTACCAAGCTGCGGACAACAGGTCTACCCAGCCATGAAACGGGCAACAGGTCTACCAACTCAATGCTGCGGACAACAGGTCTACCCAGCCATGAAACGGGCAACAGGTCTACCAAGCTGCGGACACCAGGTCTACCCAGGGTATGCAGCGGACACCAGGTCTACCAACTCAATGCTGCGGACAACAGGTCTACCCAGCCATGAAACGGGCAACAGGTCTACCAAGCTGCGGACACCAGGTCTACCCACGGCTTGCTGCGGACACCAGGTCTACCCAGCCATGAAACGGGCAACAGGTCTACCCACTCAATGCTGCGGACAACAGGTCTACCCAGGCATGAAACGGGCAACAGGTCTACCAAGCTGCGGACACCAGGTCTACCCAGGGCATGCTGCGGACAACAGGTCTACCCAGCCATGAAACGGGCAACCGGTCTACTCACGGCTTGCTGCGGACAACAGGTCTACCCAGCCATGAAACGGGCAACAGGTCTACCAAGCTGCGGACACCAGGTCTACCCAGGGCATGCTGCGGACACCAGGTCTACCCAGCCATGAAACGGGCAACAGGTCTACCAAGCTGCGGACAACAGGTCTACCCAGCCATGAAACGGGCAACAGGTCTACCAAGCTGCGGACACCAGGTCTACCCAGCCTTGAAACGGGCAACAGGTCTACCAAGCTGCGGACACCAGGTCTACCCAGGGCATGCTGCGGACACCAGGTCTACCCAGCCATGAAACGGGCAACAGGTCTACTCACGGCTTGCTGCGGACACCAGGTCTACCCAGCCATGAAACGGGCAATAGGTCTACCAAGCTGCGGACACCAGGTCTACCCAGGGCATGCTGCGGACAACAGGTCTACCCAGCCATGAATCGGGCAACAGGTCTACTCACGGCTTGCTGCGGACACCAGGTCTACCCAGCCATGAAACGGGCAACAGGTCTACCAAGCTGCGGACACCAGGTCTACCCAGGGCATGCTGCGGACACCAGGTCTACCCACGGCTTGCTGCGGACACCAGGTCTACCCAGGCATGAATCGGGCAACAGGTCTACCAAGCTGCGGACACCAGGTCTACCCAGGGCATGCTGCGGACACCAGGTCTACCCACGGCTTGCTGCGGACAACAGGTCTACCAACTCAATGCTGCGGACAACAGGTCTACCCAGCCATGAAACGGGCAACAGGTCTACCAAGCTGCGGACACCAGGTCTACCCACGGCTTGCTGCGGACAACAGGTCTACCCAGCCATGAAACGGGCAACAGGTCTACCAAGCTGCGGACACCAGGTCTACCCAGGGCATGCTGCGGACACCAGGTCTACCCAGCCATGAAACGGGCAACAGGTCTACTCACGGCTTGCTGCGGACACCAGGTCTACCCAGCCATGAAACGGGCAACAGGTCTACTCACTCAATGCTGCGGACACCAGGTCTACCCACGGCTTGCTGCGGACAACAGGTCTACCCAGCCATGAAACGGGCAACAGGTCTACCAAGCTGCGGACACCAGGTCTACCCAGGGCATGCTGCGGACACCAGGTCTACCCACGGCTTGCTGCGGACAACAGGTCTACCAACTCAATGCTGCGGACAACAGGTCTACCCAGCCATGAAACGGGCAACAGGTCTACCAAGCTGCGGACACCAGGTCTACCCAGGGCATGCTGCGGACACCAGGTCTACCCAGCCATGAAACGGGCAACAGGTCTACTCACGGCTTGCTGCGGACACCAGGTCTACCCAGCCATGAAACGGGCAACAGGTCTACTCACTCAATGCTGCGGACACCAGGTCTACCCAGCCATGAAACGGGCAACAGGTCTACCAACTCAATGCTGCGGACAACAGGTCTACCCAGCCATGAAACGGGCAACAGGTCTACCAAGCTGCGGACACCAGGTCTACCCACGGCTTGCTGCGGACAACAGGTCTACCCAGGCATGAATCGGGCAACAGGTCTACCAAGCTGCGGACACCAGGTCTACCCACGGCTTGCTGCGGACAACAGGTCTACCCAGCCATGAAACGGGCAACAGGTCTACCAAGCTGCGGACACCAGGTCTACCCAGGGCATGCTGCGGACACCAGGTCTACCCAGCCATGAAACGGGCAACAGGTCTACCAAGCTGCGGACACCAGGTCTACCCAGGGCATGCTGCGGACACCAGGTCTACCCAGCCATGAAACGGGCAACAGGTCTACCAAGCTGCGGACACCAGGTCTACCCACGGCTTGCTGCGGACAACAGGTCTACCCAGCCATGAAACGGGCAACAGGTCTACTCACGGCTTGCTGCGGACACCAGGTCTACCCAGCCATGAATCGGGCAACAGGTCTACCAAGCTGCGGACAACAGGTCTACCCAGCCATGAAACGGGCAACAGGTCTACCAACTCAATGCTGCGGACAACAGGTCTACCCAGCCATGAAACGGGCAACAGGTCTACCAAGCTGCGGACACCAGGTCTACCCAGGGCATGCTGCGGACACCAGGTCTACGCAGCCATGAAACGGGCAACAGGTCTACCAAGCTGCGGACACCAGGTCTACCCACGGCTTGCTGCGGACAACAGGTCTACCCAGCCATGAAACGGGCAACAGGTCTACTCACGGCTTGCTGCGGACACCAGGTCTACCCAGCCATGAATCGGGCAACAGGTCTACCAAGCTGCGGACAACAGGTCTACCCAGCCATGAAACGGGCAACAGGTCTACCAACTCAATGCTGCGGACAACAGGTCTACCCAGCCATGAAACGGGCAACAGGTCTACCAAGCTGCGGACACCAGGTCTACCCAGGGTATGCAGCGGACACCAGGTCTACCAACTCAATGCTGCGGACACCAGGTCTACCCAGCCATGAAACGGGCAACAGGTCTACCAAGCTGCGGACACCAGGTCTACCCACGGCTTGCTGCGGACAACAGGTCTACCCAGCCATGAAACGGGCAACAGGTCTACTCACGGCTTGCTGCGGACACCAGGTCTACCCAGCCATGAAACGGGCAACAGGTCTACCAAGCTGCGGACACCAGGTCTACCCAGGGCATGCTGCGGACACCAGGTCTACCCAGCCATGAAACGGGCAACAGGTCTACTCACGGCTTGCTGCGGACACCAGGTCTACCCAGCCATGAATCGGGCAACAGGTCTACCAAGCTGCGGACAACAGGTCTACCCAGCCATGAAACGGGCAACAGGTCTACCAACTCAATGCTGCGGACAACAGGTCTACCCAGCCATGAAACGGGCAACAGGTCTACCAAGCTGCGGACACCAGGTCTACCCAGGGTATGCAGCGGACACCAGGTCTACCAACTCAATGCTGCGGACAACAGGTCTACCCAGGCATGAATCGGGCAACAGGTCTACCAAGCTGCGGACACCAGGTCTACCCACGGCTTGCTGCGGACACCAGGTCTACCCAGCCATGAAACGGGCAACAGGTCTACCCACTCAATGCTGCGGACAACAGGTCTACCCAGCCATGAAACGGGCAACAGGTCTACCAAGCTGCGGACACCAGGTCTACCCAGGGCATGCTGCGGACACCAGGTCTACCCAGGCATGAAACGGGCAACAGGTCTACCAAGCTGCGGACACCAGGTCTACCCAGGGCATGCTGCGGACACCAGGTCTACCCAGCCATGAAACGGGCAACAGGTCTACTCACGGCTTGCTGCGGACACCAGGTCTACCCCGCCATGAAACGGGCAACAGGTCTACCAAGCTGCGGACAACAGGTCTACCCAGCCATGAAACGGGCAACAGGTCTACCAAGCTGCGGACACCAGGTCTACCCAGGGCATGCTGCGGACACCAGGTCTACCAACTCAATGCTGCGGACAACAGGTCTACCCAGCCATGAAACGGGCAACAGGTCTACCAAGCTGCGGACACCAGGTCTACCCAGGGCATGCTGCGGACACCAGGTCTACCAACTCAATGCTGCGGACAACAGGTCTACCCAGCCATGAAACGGGCAACAGGTCTACCAAGCTGCGGACACCAGGTCTACCCAGGGCATGCTGCGGACACCAGGTCTACCAACTCAATGCTGCGGACAACAGGTCTACCCAGCCATGAATCGGGCAACAGGTCTACCAAGCTGCGGACACCAGGTCTACCCAGGGCATGCTGCGGACACCAGGTCTACCCAGCCATGAAACGGGCAACAGGTCTACTCACGGCTTGCTGCGGACACCAGGTCTACCCAGCCATGAAACGGGCAACAGGTCTACCAAGCTGCGGACAACAGGTCTACCCAGCCATGAAACGGGCAACAGGTCTACCCACTCAATGCTGCGGACACCAGGTCTACCCAGGGCATGCTGCGGACACCAGGTCTACCAACTCAATGCTGCGGACAACAGGTCTACCCAGGCATGAATCGGGCAACAGGTCTACCAGGCTGCGGACACCAGGTCTACCCACGGCTTGCTGCGGACACCAGGTCTACCCAGCCATGAAACGGGCAACAGGTCTACCAAGCTGCGGACACCAGGTCTACCCAGGGCATGCTGCGGACACCAGGTCTACCCAGCCATGAAACGGGCAACAGGTCTACTCACGGCTTGCTGCGGACACCAGGTCTACCCAGGCATGAATCGGGCAACAGGTCTACCAAGCTGCGGACACCAGGTCTACCCAGGGCATGCTGCGGACACCAGGTCTACCCAGCCATGAAACGGGCAACAGGTCTACTCACGGCTTGCTGCGGACACCAGGTCTACCCAGCCATGAAACGGGCAACAGGTCTACCAAGCTGCGGACACCAGGTCTACCCAGGGCATGCTGCGGACACCAGGTCTACCAACTCAATGCTGCGGACAACAGGTCTACCCAGCCATGAAACGGGCAACAGGTCTACCAAGCTGCGGACACCAGGTCTACCCAGGGCATGCTGCGGACACCAGGTCTACCAACTCAATGCTGCGGACAACAGGTCTACCCAGCCATGAATCGGGCAACAGGTCTACCAAGCTGCGGACACCAGGTCTACCCAGGGCATGCTGCGGACACCAGGTCTACCCAGCCATGAAACGGGCAACAGGTCTACCAAGCTGCGGACACCAGGTCTACCCAGGGCATGCTGCGGACACCAGGTCTACCCAGCCATGAAACGGGCAACAGGTCTACTCACGGCTTGCTGCGGACACCAGGTCTACCCAGCCATGAAACGGGCAACAGGTCTACCAAGCTGCGGACACCAGGTCTACCCAGGGCATGCTGCGGACACCAGGTCTACCCAGCCATGAAACGGGCAACAGGTCTACTCACGGCTTGCTGCGGACACCAGGTCTACCCAGCCATGAAACGGGCAACAGGTCTACCAAGCTGCGGACACCAGGTCTACCCAGGGCATGCTGCGGACACCAGGTCTACCAACTCAATGCTGCGGACAACAGGTCTACCCAGCCATGAAACGGGCAACAGGTCTACCAAGCTGCGGACACCAGGTCTACCCAGGGCATGCTGCGGACACCAGGTCTACCAACTCAATGCTGCGGACAACAGGTCTACCCAGCCATGAATCGGGCAACAGGTCTACCAAGCTGCGGGCACCAGGTCTACCCACGGCTTGCTGCGGACAACAGGTCTACCCAGCCATGAAACGGGCAACAGGTCTACCAAGCTGCGGACACCAGGTCTACCCAGGGCATGCTGCGGACACCAGGTCTACCCAGCTATGAAACGGGCAACAGGTCTACTCACGGCTTGCTGCGGACACCAGGTCTACCCAGCCATGAAACGGGCAACAGGTCTACCAAGCTGCGGACACCAGGTCTACCCAGGGCATGCTGCGGACACCAGGTCTACCCAGCCATGAAACGGGCAACAGGTCTACTCACGGCTTGCTGCGGACACCAGGTCTACCCAGCCATGAAACGGGCAACAGGTCTACCAAGCTGCGGACACCAGGTCTACCCAGGGCATGCTGCGGACACCAGGTCTACCCAGCCATGAAACGGGCAACAGGTCTACCAAGCTGCGGACACCAGGTCTACCCAGGGCATGCTGCGGACACCAGGTCTACCCACGGCTTGCTGCGGACAACAGGTCTACCCAGGGCATGAATCGGGCAACAGGTCTACCAAGCTGCGGACACCAGGTCTACCCAGGGCATGCTGCGGACACCAGGTCTACCCACGGCTTGCTGCGGACAACCGGTCTACCCACGGCTTGCTGCGGACAACAGGTCTACCCACTCCAAGCTGCGGACACCAGGTCTAACTACTCCATTACGCGGACAACAGGTCTACCCACTCCATGCGGCGGACAACATGTCTACCCGCTCCATGCTGCGGACACCAGGTCTGCCCACGCCGTGATGCGGACCACAGGTCTACCTTCGCCATGCTGCACGCAGCCCGGGTCGCACCGGAGCTAGGTAGACCCGGTCGCCGCGGCCGTCGCAGCGCCCTCGCCCTCGACGGCGGACCCACGCCGCCGGTCCCGGAGGCGGGTAGACCTGGTCGCCGCGGCCACGGCGGCCGCCCATCCCGGAGCCCAGTAGACCTGGCCGCCGCGGGACCGGCCAAGTTTCCCGGAGTCGTGTAGACCTGGTCGTCGCGGCCACGGCCGCCGCCGCTGCGCCTTCGCCGGCGACGGCGGTCCCACGCCACCGGCCCCGGAGCCGCGTCGACCTGGCCGCCGCGGGACGGGCCACGTTTCGCGGATCCGGGTAGACGAGGCATCCTTGTACCATCTCGGAGCCGGGGAAACCCCACAGCCTCTTAACGCTCCGGAGCCCAAGTGCTCCAGCAGCCTTGCCCCGCCCGGCAGAATCGATTTCAAGACCAAGACATATTTTCGACAACATTTTATTTCATCATTTCATTTCATTTCTTTTCATTTCATTTTATTATTTTATTTTATTTCGTTTTGTTTTGTTTTGTTTTGTTTTGATTTGATTTGATTTGTTTCATTTCCTCTTTGCCTTTTTTGAATGATTGCCTCTTCTATTTACTCGGAAAGAAAATCTTTTCCGGAAAACAAAACTCTTGCCAAATCTTATTTGTGATCCCTTTGGGCCCACAGCCGAGCTGACGGAGGGCCTGTGCCCGGTTCTCGCCCTGCTGACACACTGACCCCCCCAAACGGCGTCCTCCCTACCCCACGCCTCCTCCCCCGTCCCCCAGAGACCCTACCTACAGAGCCCCCCCCCCCACAAAACAGAACCTCACGGGCCGCAGCACAGCCAGGGGAAGCACGTACGTGCAGCGAAACTCGGCCCAAAGCCGCCGCGCCCTGGCACAACTCGCCCTGCCCCTTCCCGCCCCACGGAGGCGGCTGCATCGAGGCGACCGGCGCCGCCGTCGGCAAGCGGGTGGCCGCTTTCGGGCCGGTTCTTCCGCGGAAGGTCTGCAGAGCTCTTGGGGCCTCGGCGCGGGTTTGGGGGGCCGTGAGGGCTCGCTGTCGAGGCGCCCGGGGCCGGCACGAAGCCGCCTGCCCTCTCCCTGTCCCTGCCCCGTCTTCCGCAGCCACCCATTAACGCTGGGGGCGAGCCCGCCCTCCGCCATCAACCTCCCATGCAGCGCTTTCAGACTTTCCCCGCCCCTGCCCATTGTCGGCTGGGGGCGCCCTGCCCCCCGCCGTCAGCCTCCCTGGCAGCGCTTTCAGACTCTCTCGGGCCCCTGCCCATTGTCGGCTGGGGGCGCCCCGCCCCCCGCCCTCAGCCTCCCTGGCAGCGCTTTCAGACTGCCTCGGGCCCTGCCCATTGTCGGTTGGGGGCGCCCCGCCCCCCGCCCTCAGCCTCCCTGGCAGCGCTTTCAGACTGCCTCGGGCCCTGCCCATTGTCGGTTGGGGGCGACCCCGCCCTCCGCCATCAGCCTCCCTGGCAGCACTTTCAGCCTCTTCCTGCCCCCGCCCACGGTCCCACCGGGCAGTTTACACGGCGGCGGCGGGAGGCTGATGCCGAGGTCGGCAGGCGGAGAGCCTGGTGCACAAGCAGGGATGGCGGCGGGATGATTGGCGCCGTCTGTCCCTGGTCAAAGAAGCTCTCTGTTCAGCTTTCTCGGAGCCTTTTGCTTTGGTGGCGTTCCTTCCTCCTCCGCCCCGGCGCCGCTCAAGCCTGCGGCAGGGCGGCAGCGCGGCGGGCGGGCGGCCGGGGGGAGGGGGGAGGGGGGGGGGAGGGAGGGAGCGCGCGAGCGAGCGAGCGAGCGCGCTGCAGAAATGAAGCCCGGAGCAGGGCCGCGGTCCATTCGAGCACGGGGAGGGGGCGCGACAACGCTGCCTGCTCCTGTCGGGGAGCGCTTGGGGAAGTGGGGTGCCGGCACCATGACGGCGGAGCGGACAGGGGCCGCGGCTGGGGAAGAGGCCGGCGGAGCTCGCCAGTGGATGCTGGCGCACGGAGCCGGCAGGGACACCTGGGCACGGCTGGGACCGAAAGTCGCCCGCCTTCACGCCCCGCCTTTCGCCGGGGGGAAGAAGACGCGAGAGCAGGGCTGCCTGCTGGGCTGCCAGTGCCCGCGGTCATGCCGGACGTGCAGGCCGACCGCCGAAGGCGTGCTCGCCGCTGCAGAGACGACAAGGGGGCCGCGCGTCCGATGGAAGAGACGGGGCGCCATCGCGCGGCGGCCGGGCTGCAAGGCCGGCCGACGGTAACAGGACTACCACGCCGCGGGCGGCCAGAGACAAAGACCGGCCGAGGGCAACAGGTCTACCCAGCATTAGGCCGGCCGGTACCAGGGCCGGCCGAGGGCAACAGTTCTACCCAGCATTAGGCCAGCCGGAAAGACGGCCGGCAGAGGGCAACAGGTCTACCCAGCATTCGGCCGTCAGGTACAAAGGCCGGCCGAGGGCAACAGGTCTACCCAGCATTCGGCTGGCCGGTAACACGGCGGGCCGAGGGCAACAGGTCTACCCAGCATTAGGCCGGCCGGTAACACTGCCGGCCGAGGGCAACAGGTCTACCCAGCATTCGGCCGCCACGTCCAAAGGCCGGCCGAGGGCAACAGGTCTACCCAGCATTCGGCCGCCACGTCCAAAGGCCGGCCGAGGGCAACAGGTCTACCCAGCATTAGGCCGCCACGTCCAAAGGCCGGCCGAGGGCAACAGGTCTACCCAGCATTCGGCCGCCACGTACAAAGGCCGGCCGAGGGCAACAGGTCTACCCAGCATTCGGCCGCCACGTCCAAAGGCCGGCCGAGGGCAACAGGTCTACCCAGCATTCGGCCGCCACGTCCAAAGGCCGGCCGAGGGCAACAGGTCTACCCAGCATTCGGCCGCCACGTCCAAAGGCCGGCCGAGGGCAACAGGTCTACCCAGCATTCGGCCGCCACGTCCAAAGGCCGGCCGAGGGCAACAGGTCTACCCAGCATTAGGCCGCCACGTCCAAAGGCCGGCCGAGGGCAACAGGTCTACCCAGCATTAGGCCGGCCGGCAGAGGGCAACAGGTCTACCCAGCATTCGGCCGTCAGGTACAAAGGCCGGCCGAGGGCAACAGGTCTACCCAGCATTCGGCCGCCACGTCCAAAGGCCGGCCGAGGGCAACAGGTCTACCCAGCATTCGGCCGTCAGGTACAAAGGCCGGCCGAGGGCAACAGGTCTACCCAGCATTCGGCTGGCCGGTAACACGGCGGGCCGAGGGCAACAGGTCTACCCAGCATTAGGCCGGCCGGTAACACTGCCGGCCGAGGGCAACAGGTCTACCCAGCATTAGGCCGCCACGTCCAAAGGCCGGCCGAGGGCAACAGGTCTACCCAGCATTAGGCCGCCACGTCCAAAGGCCGGCCGAGGGCAACAGGTCTACCCAGCATTCGGCCGCCACGTCCAAAGGCCGGCCGAGGGCAACAGGTCTACCCAGCATTAGGCTGCCACGTCCAAAGGCCGGCCGAGGGCAAC
>NW_028276073.1:1665640-1668140 GCF_052056855.1 Sturnus vulgaris | reverse complement strand
AGACACACGGGGGGGGGGGGGAACGAGGGAAACGGAGACTCCCATCCCGGAGACGAGAACCGAAGAGGAGAGCGGCAGAGACGGCCCTGACGGGGGGGAACCGGCCAGCCGGGCGGGAAAAGCGGCGACCTCAAGCGGGGAGAGAGAGAAACGCGACGGCGACAGAGAGAGGAGGGGAGGGCTTCGCGGGAAGGAGGAGGGGGTCGCACCCCCGTCCCCGGCGCTCTCGGCCTCGCGCGCGCGCGGCAGCACGGCACGGTACCCCCGCGGTACCCACCCGCAGACAGCCGCCCGCACGGGGGGGAGAGCCCGGGGGCGAGGCCCGCGCCTCGCCTCCCTCTCGGCCCTCTCGCTCTCTCGTCTCTCTCGCACGGCCCACGGCGGCGTCTTCGACGCCGACTCTCGCTCTCCCCGGCCACCGCCACCGCACCGCGGCACGGCCCCGGCAAGGACGAGCTCCGCCCCAGCGGCTCGTTCCGGGAGCGGGGAGCTACGGAGCGCTCCCCGAGTCTGCATTTAGGGGGACGAAGGCCCTGCGCGGCGACGACGACGACGACGTCGACGTCGACCGCGGGCAACGGGCCTGCGAGGCAACCCCAGCCGCGCCGCCGGGGTGGCCCCCCCGGACGGCGATTGATCGTCAAGCGACGCTCAGACAGGCGTAGCCCCGGGAGGAACCCGGGGCCGCAAGTGCGTTCGAAGTGTCGATGATCAATGTGTCCTGCAATTCACATTAATTCTCGCAGCTAGCTGCGTTCTTCATCGACGCACGAGCCGAGTGATCCACCGCTAAGAGTTGTCTGGCTTTCGGGACCGCTCGCGTGAAGCGGCCCCTTTTCTGTTTCTGCAGGGACGCGCGCGCCCCCGCGCGCCCCGCTTCGACCGTACGAGCACACACAAACGGAGGAGGAGGAGGAGAAAGCGCGGGGCAAAAAAGAGAAACCCCGCGCAACGCTCCGAAGGTCGGCCAAAGAAAGGCGGAGGGGCCCGCGCCCCCGACCGCCTCCCCCCGCGAGGGGAGACGCCGCCTCGCGTGCCGTCCTTCGGAGGCGGCCCAGGCGCCCGGGCTCGGCCCGACCTCCGCGCGGAGGGGCTTGTGCGGCAACGCGCCGGACCGCGGGGGGCACGGTGGCCCGCCCGGCCTCTCGATCACGGGACGACTACGCGTTCGCGGGCCGGGGGGCGCGACCGCCGGCCCCCGCCGCTCCCGGCTCACTCCCTGGCTTCTCCTTTTCACCGCTCCGCCGACTCGCGGAACGCCGCCGCGCCAAAACGCGGGGGCCGGCTCTCCCGCCAGCGGCCCCTGAACGTCGCCCGAAACGCCACGCGGCGGCGGGACCGTTCCGCCGGCGCAACCCCTGGCGCGGGACCGCTTGCCCGCCGGAAGGCGAACGCCCGGCGGGCCGCGCTCCGCCACCGGCGCCGGAGGCGGGACGCCGCCGAGACCCGAGCCGGCATCGCGGAGCGCCCGAGGTCTGCCGCTCGGCAAAACCCCTCCGCCACCCGCGGCCGCACTCCCGGGACCGCCGCCGCTTCGCACCGCCGAGCTGCCCTTCCGCGAGCACGCGCCCAGCGGGCAGGCGTACGGCGGCTGAGCCGGGGGGCACCGCCCGCTCCCCTCGTTTCCACTCGGGGACCGGACGGGGAAGCGCCCCCGCGGCCGCCCCGCACGCCTCCCCTTTTTTTTGGCCCACACGCGGCCGGGAAGGGCGACGGGGAAGCGGACGGGCGGGGCCCGGGCCGGGACGGCCGCCGGTGAAGGCGGGCGCCTCGCGGCCGACCGTCCCCCCCCCCGGGGGGGGCGGGGACACTCGCCGAGCGGCGACGCCGCCGCTCGGCACGGGGTCGCCCGCGCCCGCCGGACCTCCGGCGATGGAGGAGCCGGCCGAGCGCTGCGCCCCAACGGGCGGGGACAGCGCTCCGAGTCAGGGGTGGCCGGCGGCCGGCGCCGCCGCGGTGCGGTTCGAGGCGACAAGGCCGTCGAGGCGAGAGGCGCGCGGTCGCGCCTGACGCGGCGCCGCCCGCGAGCCCGCGGCGGCGGCTAAGGAGAAAGAGCGAGAGAGCGCGGCGGGCCCCGGCGGCCGCAACCCCGCAGCTGAGGTAGGTAAGGCAGAGAGCGCGCGCCCTCTGCCGGCGTCGCCCCGCATCGCAGAGGCCAGCGGGGTCGGCCCCCCGCGGCCGATCGCGCGCCGCGGCCTCTCCGCCGAGACCGGGCCGCAGAGAGGGGGGGGGCAGGGCGCCCCTTCCCCGGCCCGGCACGGGTGGCCCCCGCGCGCGGGCAAGCGCGGCGGGACGCCGACGACGGCGAGCGCGGCCGGTCGCGACGGACACGCCACCGCAGGGGATCGGCGGGAGTAGCTCCCCACCCCTCGATGGCGCCCCGCGCCGCCACCGCCCGACACCCGCTGCCGCCGCCGCCACCGCCGCCGCCGCCGCGGCGGGGCCGTGCCGGGCCGCCCGAGTCTTTAAACCTCCGCCCGGCTCGGCGGCCCTTTCGGCC
>NW_028276073.1:1645640-1660640 GCF_052056855.1 Sturnus vulgaris | reverse complement strand
CGCTCGCAAAACCCAGCCCCCGCCGGCAACGGCAACCACGGCAGCCGGGGCAGGCCAGACACCACGGGCCGCCCCGGCACGGTGCCTCGATCGCGCCCGGCCGATACCGAGAAAGGGCGAGGCGCCGCCGCCCCGCCCACGACACACTCTCGGGGGCTCACTCGCTCGCTCGCTCTCTGTTGGGTTGCGGGGTCCGTCCTGGGGGGGGGACACGGCCGGCCACCGCGGCCGACCGCCGCCCCGGAAAAATTCTGCCCGCTACACGCGGGTCCCCGGCTTAGGGCCGAGGAAGGGGGACGACTTCAACAACACACGGCAGGGCCGGACACTCCCGTCACCGAGCCCCCCTTCGCAGGCAAGCAAGCGAAGCCGAGAGGCGAGGCCACACGCCCCACTGCATGTCCCCCGCTGCCCTTTCGATACGGACACAACTCTGGCAACACAGGTCGGGAGCGGGAAACGAGGCGCAGCCAACCTCGGCCAAGCGAGCCACGCCCGGGGGGCTCTCGGGGAGGGGGGCCAGGGAAAGCCCGGGCAGGCTCAACACAACCCCGGGCCGGCCCCACAGAAATCCAGCCCCGGCTGCCGGCCACCAGCGTGCACCGGGACCGACAGCCGAAGAAATGCCGCACCCGGCGAGCGGGCGGGGCCCCGGCTTAAGGCCGGGCAGAAAAGGGGCGAGGCGCCGCCGCCTCGCCCGCCACCATCCCCGGGGGAGCGAGCGGGCGCCCGGCTCCCCGTTGTCACGAAACCGGCAGCAGCCGGGCCGGAGCGGGACACACTCGCGGCTTTCTCGCCCTCTCTCTGGGCCTTTTTCTCGCTTCTCCCCCGCCTGGAACAACGCAGCCTCGCCTGGGCCGGGGGAGCGCGGTGGCTCTCGGATCGCATCGCTCTCTCTGGGGGCTTTCTCGCTTCTCCCCCGGACTGAACCCGCAGCCTCGGCCTGGGCCGGGGAGCGGCTCTCGGATCGCATCGGTCTCTCTGGGGGCTTTCTCGCTTCTCCCCCGACTGAGCACGCAGCCTCGCCTGGGCCGGGGAGCGGCTCTCGGATCGCATCGGTCTCTCTCTCTGGGCTAACCTGTCCCAGTCGAACTGGGTAAGACGGGAAGCCGGACGAAGCCACGCGACTCGCCCCGACATCGGCGGTGTTCTTCTGGCCCTGGCGACCGCACGCGCGTCCGCCCTTCTCCGCCACGGACACAGGCACGGCAACAGCCTGTGGGGATACGGCCCGTCACCTCGTTCCCATAATACGGACAGATGGGCCCGAAGCGGCGGAGGCCGGAAAGAGAACCGATGTACGTGACCGAGGGGGCGCAGTGGCGCACGCCGCCTTCTACGATGACATAGCCGGAGGCAGCGAGAAACAGCGACCCCTTGGAGTACTTCCAGGCCGGCGGCGGACAACAGGTCTACCAGCCATGAAACGGGCAACAGGTCTACCGACGGCTTGCTGCGGACAACAGGTCTACCCAGCCATGAAACGGGCAACAGGTCGACCAAGCTGCGGACAACAGGTCTACCCAGGGCATGCTGCGGACACCAGGTCTACCCACGGCTTGCTGCGGACAACAGGTCTACCCAGGCATGAATCGGGCAACAGGTCTACCAAGCTGCGGACACCAGGTCTACCCACGGCATGCTGCGGACAACAGGTCTACCCACGGCTTGCTGCGGACACCAGGTCTACCCAGCCATGAAACGGGCAACAGGTCTACCCACTCAATGCTGCGGACACCAGGTCTACCCAGCCATGAAACGGGCAACAGGTCTACCAAGCTGCGGACACCAGGTCTACCCAGGGCATGCTGCGGACACCAGGTCTACCCACTCAATGCTACGGACAACAGGTCTACCCAGCCATGAAACGGGCAACAGGTCTACCAAGCTGCGGACAACAGGTCTACCCAGGGCATGCTGCGGACACCAGGTCTACCCACGGCTTGCTGCGGACAACAGGTCTACCCAGCTGCGGACACCAGGTCTACCCAGGGCATGAAACGGGCAACAGGTCTACCAAGCTGCGGACACCAGGTCTACCCAGGGCATGCTGCGGACACCAGGTCTACCCACGGCTTGCTGCGGACAACAGGTCTACCCAGCCATGAAACGGGCAACAGGTCTACCAAGCTGCGGACACCAGGTCTACCCAGGGCATGCTGCGGACACCAGGTCTACCCACGGCTTGCTGCGGACACCAGGTCTACCCAGCCATGAAACGGGCAACAGGTCTACCAAGCTGCGGACACCAGGTCTACCCAGGGCATGCTGCGGACACCAGGTCTACCAACTCAATGCTGCGGACAACAGGTCTACCCAGCCATGAAACGGGCAACAGGTCTACCAAGCTGCGGACACCAGGTCTACCCAGGGTATGCAGCGGACACCAGGTCTACCAACTCAATGCTGCGGACAACAGGTCTACCCAGCCATGAAACGGGCAACAGGTCTACCAAGCTGCGGACACCAGGTCTACCCACGGCTTGCTGCGGACACCAGGTCTACCCAGCCATGAAACGGGCAACAGGTCTACCCACTCAATGCTGCGGACAACAGGTCTACCCAGCCATGAAACGGGCAACAGGTCTACCAAGCTGCGGACACCAGGTCTACCCAGGGCATGCTGCGGACAACAGGTCTACCCAGCCATGAAACGGGCAACAGGTCTACCCACGGCTTGCTGCGGACAACAGGTCTACCCAGGCATGAAACGGGCAACAGGTCTACCAAGCTGCGGACACCAGGTCTACCCAGGGCATGCTGCGGACACCAGGTCTACCCAGCCATGAAACGGGCAACAGGTCTACTCACGGCTTGCTGCGGACACCAGGTCTACCCAGCCATGAAACGGGCAACAGGTCTACCAAGCTGCGGACACCAGGTCTACCCAGCCTTGAAACGGGCAACAGGTCTACCAAGCTGCGGACACCAGGTCTACCCAGGGCATGCTGCGGACACCAGGTCTACCCAGCCATGAAACGGGCAACAGGTCTACTCACGGCTTGCTGCGGACACCAGGTCTACCAAGGGCATGCTGCGGACACCAGGTCTACCCAGCCATGAATCGGGCAACAGGTCTACTCACGGCTTGCTGCGGACACCAGGTCTACCCAGCCATGAAACGGGCAACAGGTCTACCAAGCTGCGGACACCAGGTCTACCCAGGGCATGCTGCGGACACCAGGTCTACCCACGGCTTGCTGCGGACAACAGGTCTACCCAGGCATGAATCGGGCAACAGGTCTACCAAGCTGCGGACACCAGGTCTACCCAGGGCATGCTGCGGACACCAGGTCTACCCACGGCTTGCTGCGGACAACAGGTCTACCAACTCAATGCTGCGGACAACAGGTCTACCCAGCCATGAAACGGGCAACAGGTCTACCAAGCTGCGGACACCAGGTCTACCCACGGCTTGCTGCGGACACCAGGTCTACCCAGCCATGAAACGGGCAACAGGTCTACCAAGCTGCGGACACCAGGTCTACCCAGGGCATGCTGCGGACACCAGGTCTACCCAGCCATGAAACGGGCAACAGGTCTACTCACGGCTTGCTGCGGACACCAGGTCTACCCAGCCATGAAACGGGCAACAGGTCTACTCACTCAATGCTGCGGACACCAGGTCTACCCAGCCATGAAACGGGCAACAGGTCTACCAACTCAATGCTGCGGACAACAGGTCTACCCAGCCATGAAACGGGCAACAGGTCTACCAAGCTGCGGACACCAGGTCTACCCACGGCTTGCTGCGGACAACAGGTCTACCCAGGCATGAATCGGGCAACAGGTCTACCAAGCTGCGGACACCAGGTCTACCCACGGCTTGCTGCGGACAACAGGTCTACCCAGCCATGAAACGGGCAACAGGTCTACCAAGCTGCGGACACCAGGTCTACCCACGGCTTGCTGCGGACAACAGGTCTACCCAGCCATGAAACGGGCAACAGGTCTACTCACGGCTTGCTGCGGACACCAGGTCTACCCAGCCATGAATCGGGCAACAGGTCTACCAAGCTGCGGACAACAGGTCTACCCAGCCATGAAACGGGCAACAGGTCTACCAACTCAATGCTGCGGACAACAGGTCTACCCAGCCATGAAACGGGCAACAGGTCTACCAAGCTGCGGACACCAGGTCTACCCAGGGTATGCAGCGGACACCAGGTCTACCAACTCAATGCTGCGGACAACAGGTCTACCCAGCCATGAAACGGGCAACAGGTCTACCAAGCTGCGGACACCAGGTCTACCCACGGCTTGCTGCGGACACCAGGTCTACCCAGCCATGAAACGGGCAACAGGTCTACCCACTCAATGCTGCGGACAACAGGTCTACCCAGCCATGAAACGGGCAACAGGTCTACCAAGCTGCGGACACCAGGTCTACCCAGGGCATGCTGCGGACAACAGGTCTACCCAGCCATGAAACGGGCAACCGGTCTACTCACGGCTTGCTGCGGACAACAGGTCTACCCAGCCATGAAACGGGCAACAGGTCTACCAAGCTGCGGACACCAGGTCTACCCAGGGCATGCTGCGGACACCAGGTCTACCCAGCCATGAAACGGGCAACAGGTCTACCAAGCTGCGGACAACAGGTCTACCCAGCCATGAAACGGGCAACAGGTCTACCAAGCTGCGGACACCAGGTCTACCCAGCCTTGAAACGGGCAACAGGTCTACCAAGCTGCGGACACCAGGTCTACCCAGGGCATGCTGCGGACACCAGGTCTACCCAGCCATGAAACGGGCAACAGGTCTACTCACGGCTTGCTGCGGACACCAGGTCTACCCAGCCATGAAACGGGCAATAGGTCTACCAAGCTGCGGACACCAGGTCTACCCAGGGCATGCTGCGGACAACAGGTCTACCCAGCCATGAATCGGGCAACAGGTCTACTCACGGCTTGCTGCGGACACCAGGTCTACCCAGCCATGAAACGGGCAACAGGTCTACCAAGCTGCGGACACCAGGTCTACCCAGGGCATGCTGCGGACACCAGGTCTACCCACGGCTTGCTGCGGACACCAGGTCTACCCAGGCATGAATCGGGCAACAGGTCTACCAAGCTGCGGACACCAGGTCTACCCAGGGCATGCTGCGGACACCAGGTCTACCCACGGCTTGCTGCGGACAACAGGTCTACCAACTCAATGCTGCGGACAACAGGTCTACCCAGCCATGAAACGGGCAACAGGTCTACCAAGCTGCGGACACCAGGTCTACCCACGGCTTGCTGCGGACAACAGGTCTACCCAGCCATGAAACGGGCAACAGGTCTACCAAGCTGCGGACACCAGGTCTACCCAGGGCATGCTGCGGACACCAGGTCTACCCAGCCATGAAACGGGCAACAGGTCTACTCACGGCTTGCTGCGGACACCAGGTCTACCCAGCCATGAAACGGGCAACAGGTCTACTCACTCAATGCTGCGGACACCAGGTCTACCCACGGCTTGCTGCGGACAACAGGTCTACCCAGCCATGAAACGGGCAACAGGTCTACCAAGCTGCGGACACCAGGTCTACCCAGGGCATGCTGCGGACACCAGGTCTACCCACGGCTTGCTGCGGACAACAGGTCTACCAACTCAATGCTGCGGACAACAGGTCTACCCAGCCATGAAACGGGCAACAGGTCTACCAAGCTGCGGACACCAGGTCTACCCAGGGCATGCTGCGGACACCAGGTCTACCCAGCCATGAAACGGGCAACAGGTCTACTCACGGCTTGCTGCGGACACCAGGTCTACCCAGCCATGAAACGGGCAACAGGTCTACTCACTCAATGCTGCGGACACCAGGTCTACCCAGCCATGAAACGGGCAACAGGTCTACCAACTCAATGCTGCGGACAACAGGTCTACCCAGCCATGAAACGGGCAACAGGTCTACCAAGCTGCGGACACCAGGTCTACCCACGGCTTGCTGCGGACAACAGGTCTACCCAGGCATGAATCGGGCAACAGGTCTACCAAGCTGCGGACACCAGGTCTACCCACGGCTTGCTGCGGACAACAGGTCTACCCAGCCATGAAACGGGCAACAGGTCTACCAAGCTGCGGACACCAGGTCTACCCAGGGCATGCTGCGGACACCAGGTCTACCCAGCCATGAAACGGGCAACAGGTCTACCAAGCTGCGGACACCAGGTCTACCCAGGGCATGCTGCGGACACCAGGTCTACCCAGCCATGAAACGGGCAACAGGTCTACCAAGCTGCGGACACCAGGTCTACCCACGGCTTGCTGCGGACAACAGGTCTACCCAGCCATGAAACGGGCAACAGGTCTACTCACGGCTTGCTGCGGACACCAGGTCTACCCAGCCATGAATCGGGCAACAGGTCTACCAAGCTGCGGACAACAGGTCTACCCAGCCATGAAACGGGCAACAGGTCTACCAACTCAATGCTGCGGACAACAGGTCTACCCAGCCATGAAACGGGCAACAGGTCTACCAAGCTGCGGACACCAGGTCTACCCAGGGCATGCTGCGGACACCAGGTCTACGCAGCCATGAAACGGGCAACAGGTCTACCAAGCTGCGGACACCAGGTCTACCCACGGCTTGCTGCGGACAACAGGTCTACCCAGCCATGAAACGGGCAACAGGTCTACTCACGGCTTGCTGCGGACACCAGGTCTACCCAGCCATGAATCGGGCAACAGGTCTACCAAGCTGCGGACAACAGGTCTACCCAGCCATGAAACGGGCAACAGGTCTACCAACTCAATGCTGCGGACAACAGGTCTACCCAGCCATGAAACGGGCAACAGGTCTACCAAGCTGCGGACACCAGGTCTACCCAGGGTATGCAGCGGACACCAGGTCTACCAACTCAATGCTGCGGACACCAGGTCTACCCAGCCATGAAACGGGCAACAGGTCTACCAAGCTGCGGACACCAGGTCTACCCACGGCTTGCTGCGGACAACAGGTCTACCCAGCCATGAAACGGGCAACAGGTCTACTCACGGCTTGCTGCGGACACCAGGTCTACCCAGCCATGAAACGGGCAACAGGTCTACCAAGCTGCGGACACCAGGTCTACCCAGGGCATGCTGCGGACACCAGGTCTACCCAGCCATGAAACGGGCAACAGGTCTACTCACGGCTTGCTGCGGACACCAGGTCTACCCAGCCATGAATCGGGCAACAGGTCTACCAAGCTGCGGACAACAGGTCTACCCAGCCATGAAACGGGCAACAGGTCTACCAACTCAATGCTGCGGACAACAGGTCTACCCAGCCATGAAACGGGCAACAGGTCTACCAAGCTGCGGACACCAGGTCTACCCAGGGTATGCAGCGGACACCAGGTCTACCAACTCAATGCTGCGGACAACAGGTCTACCCAGGCATGAATCGGGCAACAGGTCTACCAAGCTGCGGACACCAGGTCTACCCACGGCTTGCTGCGGACACCAGGTCTACCCAGCCATGAAACGGGCAACAGGTCTACCCACTCAATGCTGCGGACAACAGGTCTACCCAGCCATGAAACGGGCAACAGGTCTACCAAGCTGCGGACACCAGGTCTACCCAGGGCATGCTGCGGACACCAGGTCTACCCAGGCATGAAACGGGCAACAGGTCTACCAAGCTGCGGACACCAGGTCTACCCAGGGCATGCTGCGGACACCAGGTCTACCCAGCCATGAAACGGGCAACAGGTCTACTCACGGCTTGCTGCGGACACCAGGTCTACCCCGCCATGAAACGGGCAACAGGTCTACCAAGCTGCGGACAACAGGTCTACCCAGCCATGAAACGGGCAACAGGTCTACCAAGCTGCGGACACCAGGTCTACCCAGGGCATGCTGCGGACACCAGGTCTACCAACTCAATGCTGCGGACAACAGGTCTACCCAGCCATGAAACGGGCAACAGGTCTACCAAGCTGCGGACACCAGGTCTACCCAGGGCATGCTGCGGACACCAGGTCTACCAACTCAATGCTGCGGACAACAGGTCTACCCAGCCATGAAACGGGCAACAGGTCTACCAAGCTGCGGACACCAGGTCTACCCAGGGCATGCTGCGGACACCAGGTCTACCAACTCAATGCTGCGGACAACAGGTCTACCCAGCCATGAATCGGGCAACAGGTCTACCAAGCTGCGGACACCAGGTCTACCCAGGGCATGCTGCGGACACCAGGTCTACCCAGCCATGAAACGGGCAACAGGTCTACTCACGGCTTGCTGCGGACACCAGGTCTACCCAGCCATGAAACGGGCAACAGGTCTACCAAGCTGCGGACAACAGGTCTACCCAGCCATGAAACGGGCAACAGGTCTACCCACTCAATGCTGCGGACACCAGGTCTACCCAGGGCATGCTGCGGACACCAGGTCTACCAACTCAATGCTGCGGACAACAGGTCTACCCAGGCATGAATCGGGCAACAGGTCTACCAGGCTGCGGACACCAGGTCTACCCACGGCTTGCTGCGGACACCAGGTCTACCCAGCCATGAAACGGGCAACAGGTCTACCAAGCTGCGGACACCAGGTCTACCCAGGGCATGCTGCGGACACCAGGTCTACCCAGCCATGAAACGGGCAACAGGTCTACTCACGGCTTGCTGCGGACACCAGGTCTACCCAGGCATGAATCGGGCAACAGGTCTACCAAGCTGCGGACACCAGGTCTACCCAGGGCATGCTGCGGACACCAGGTCTACCCAGCCATGAAACGGGCAACAGGTCTACTCACGGCTTGCTGCGGACACCAGGTCTACCCAGCCATGAAACGGGCAACAGGTCTACCAAGCTGCGGACACCAGGTCTACCCAGGGCATGCTGCGGACACCAGGTCTACCAACTCAATGCTGCGGACAACAGGTCTACCCAGCCATGAAACGGGCAACAGGTCTACCAAGCTGCGGACACCAGGTCTACCCAGGGCATGCTGCGGACACCAGGTCTACCAACTCAATGCTGCGGACAACAGGTCTACCCAGCCATGAATCGGGCAACAGGTCTACCAAGCTGCGGACACCAGGTCTACCCAGGGCATGCTGCGGACACCAGGTCTACCCAGCCATGAAACGGGCAACAGGTCTACCAAGCTGCGGACACCAGGTCTACCCAGGGCATGCTGCGGACACCAGGTCTACCCAGCCATGAAACGGGCAACAGGTCTACTCACGGCTTGCTGCGGACACCAGGTCTACCCAGCCATGAAACGGGCAACAGGTCTACCAAGCTGCGGACACCAGGTCTACCCAGGGCATGCTGCGGACACCAGGTCTACCCAGCCATGAAACGGGCAACAGGTCTACTCACGGCTTGCTGCGGACACCAGGTCTACCCAGCCATGAAACGGGCAACAGGTCTACCAAGCTGCGGACACCAGGTCTACCCAGGGCATGCTGCGGACACCAGGTCTACCAACTCAATGCTGCGGACAACAGGTCTACCCAGCCATGAAACGGGCAACAGGTCTACCAAGCTGCGGACACCAGGTCTACCCAGGGCATGCTGCGGACACCAGGTCTACCAACTCAATGCTGCGGACAACAGGTCTACCCAGCCATGAATCGGGCAACAGGTCTACCAAGCTGCGGGCACCAGGTCTACCCACGGCTTGCTGCGGACAACAGGTCTACCCAGCCATGAAACGGGCAACAGGTCTACCAAGCTGCGGACACCAGGTCTACCCAGGGCATGCTGCGGACACCAGGTCTACCCAGCTATGAAACGGGCAACAGGTCTACTCACGGCTTGCTGCGGACACCAGGTCTACCCAGCCATGAAACGGGCAACAGGTCTACCAAGCTGCGGACACCAGGTCTACCCAGGGCATGCTGCGGACACCAGGTCTACCCAGCCATGAAACGGGCAACAGGTCTACTCACGGCTTGCTGCGGACACCAGGTCTACCCAGCCATGAAACGGGCAACAGGTCTACCAAGCTGCGGACACCAGGTCTACCCAGGGCATGCTGCGGACACCAGGTCTACCCAGCCATGAAACGGGCAACAGGTCTACCAAGCTGCGGACACCAGGTCTACCCAGGGCATGCTGCGGACACCAGGTCTACCCACGGCTTGCTGCGGACAACAGGTCTACCCAGGGCATGAATCGGGCAACAGGTCTACCAAGCTGCGGACACCAGGTCTACCCAGGGCATGCTGCGGACACCAGGTCTACCCACGGCTTGCTGCGGACAACCGGTCTACCCACGGCTTGCTGCGGACAACAGGTCTACCCACTCCAAGCTGCGGACACCAGGTCTAACTACTCCATTACGCGGACAACAGGTCTACCCACTCCATGCGGCGGACAACATGTCTACCCGCTCCATGCTGCGGACACCAGGTCTGCCCACGCCGTGATGCGGACCACAGGTCTACCTTCGCCATGCTGCACGCAGCCCGGGTCGCACCGGAGCTAGGTAGACCCGGTCGCCGCGGCCGTCGCAGCGCCCTCGCCCTCGACGGCGGACCCACGCCGCCGGTCCCGGAGGCGGGTAGACCTGGTCGCCGCGGCCACGGCGGCCGCCCATCCCGGAGCCCAGTAGACCTGGCCGCCGCGGGACCGGCCAAGTTTCCCGGAGTCGTGTAGACCTGGTCGTCGCGGCCACGGCCGCCGCCGCTGCGCCTTCGCCGGCGACGGCGGTCCCACGCCACCGGCCCCGGAGCCGCGTCGACCTGGCCGCCGCGGGACGGGCCACGTTTCGCGGATCCGGGTAGACGAGGCATCCTTGTACCATCTCGGAGCCGGGGAAACCCCACAGCCTCTTAACGCTCCGGAGCCCAAGTGCTCCAGCAGCCTTGCCCCGCCCGGCAGAATCGATTTCAAGACCAAGACATATTTTCGACAACATTTTATTTCATCATTTCATTTCATTTCTTTTCATTTCATTTTATTATTTTATTTTATTTCGTTTTGTTTTGTTTTGTTTTGTTTTGATTTGATTTGATTTGTTTCATTTCCTCTTTGCCTTTTTTGAATGATTGCCTCTTCTATTTACTCGGAAAGAAAATCTTTTCCGGAAAACAAAACTCTTGCCAAATCTTATTTGTGATCCCTTTGGGCCCACAGCCGAGCTGACGGAGGGCCTGTGCCCGGTTCTCGCCCTGCTGACACACTGACCCCCCCAAACGGCGTCCTCCCTACCCCACGCCTCCTCCCCCGTCCCCCAGAGACCCTACCTACAGAGCCCCCCCCCCCACAAAACAGAACCTCACGGGCCGCAGCACAGCCAGGGGAAGCACGTACGTGCAGCGAAACTCGGCCCAAAGCCGCCGCGCCCTGGCACAACTCGCCCTGCCCCTTCCCGCCCCACGGAGGCGGCTGCATCGAGGCGACCGGCGCCGCCGTCGGCAAGCGGGTGGCCGCTTTCGGGCCGGTTCTTCCGCGGAAGGTCTGCAGAGCTCTTGGGGCCTCGGCGCGGGTTTGGGGGGCCGTGAGGGCTCGCTGTCGAGGCGCCCGGGGCCGGCACGAAGCCGCCTGCCCTCTCCCTGTCCCTGCCCCGTCTTCCGCAGCCACCCATTAACGCTGGGGGCGAGCCCGCCCTCCGCCATCAACCTCCCATGCAGCGCTTTCAGACTTTCCCCGCCCCTGCCCATTGTCGGCTGGGGGCGCCCTGCCCCCCGCCGTCAGCCTCCCTGGCAGCGCTTTCAGACTCTCTCGGGCCCCTGCCCATTGTCGGCTGGGGGCGCCCCGCCCCCCGCCCTCAGCCTCCCTGGCAGCGCTTTCAGACTGCCTCGGGCCCTGCCCATTGTCGGTTGGGGGCGCCCCGCCCCCCGCCCTCAGCCTCCCTGGCAGCGCTTTCAGACTGCCTCGGGCCCTGCCCATTGTCGGTTGGGGGCGACCCCGCCCTCCGCCATCAGCCTCCCTGGCAGCACTTTCAGCCTCTTCCTGCCCCCGCCCACGGTCCCACCGGGCAGTTTACACGGCGGCGGCGGGAGGCTGATGCCGAGGTCGGCAGGCGGAGAGCCTGGTGCACAAGCAGGGATGGCGGCGGGATGATTGGCGCCGTCTGTCCCTGGTCAAAGAAGCTCTCTGTTCAGCTTTCTCGGAGCCTTTTGCTTTGGTGGCGTTCCTTCCTCCTCCGCCCCGGCGCCGCTCAAGCCTGCGGCAGGGCGGCAGCGCGGCGGGCGGGCGGCCGGGGGGAGGGGGGAGGGGGGGGGGAGGGAGGGAGCGCGCGAGCGAGCGAGCGAGCGCGCTGCAGAAATGAAGCCCGGAGCAGGGCCGCGGTCCATTCGAGCACGGGGAGGGGGCGCGACAACGCTGCCTGCTCCTGTCGGGGAGCGCTTGGGGAAGTGGGGTGCCGGCACCATGACGGCGGAGCGGACAGGGGCCGCGGCTGGGGAAGAGGCCGGCGGAGCTCGCCAGTGGATGCTGGCGCACGGAGCCGGCAGGGACACCTGGGCACGGCTGGGACCGAAAGTCGCCCGCCTTCACGCCCCGCCTTTCGCCGGGGGGAAGAAGACGCGAGAGCAGGGCTGCCTGCTGGGCTGCCAGTGCCCGCGGTCATGCCGGACGTGCAGGCCGACCGCCGAAGGCGTGCTCGCCGCTGCAGAGACGACAAGGGGGCCGCGCGTCCGATGGAAGAGACGGGGCGCCATCGCGCGGCGGCCGGGCTGCAAGGCCGGCCGACGGTAACAGGACTACCACGCCGCGGGCGGCCAGAGACAAAGACCGGCCGAGGGCAACAGGTCTACCCAGCATTAGGCCGGCCGGTACCAGGGCCGGCCGAGGGCAACAGTTCTACCCAGCATTAGGCCAGCCGGAAAGACGGCCGGCAGAGGGCAACAGGTCTACCCAGCATTCGGCCGTCAGGTACAAAGGCCGGCCGAGGGCAACAGGTCTACCCAGCATTCGGCTGGCCGGTAACACGGCGGGCCGAGGGCAACAGGTCTACCCAGCATTAGGCCGGCCGGTAACACTGCCGGCCGAGGGCAACAGGTCTACCCAGCATTCGGCCGCCACGTCCAAAGGCCGGCCGAGGGCAACAGGTCTACCCAGCATTCGGCCGCCACGTCCAAAGGCCGGCCGAGGGCAACAGGTCTACCCAGCATTAGGCCGCCACGTCCAAAGGCCGGCCGAGGGCAACAGGTCTACCCAGCATTCGGCCGCCACGTACAAAGGCCGGCCGAGGGCAACAGGTCTACCCAGCATTCGGCCGCCACGTCCAAAGGCCGGCCGAGGGCAACAGGTCTACCCAGCATTCGGCCGCCACGTCCAAAGGCCGGCCGAGGGCAACAGGTCTACCCAGCATTCGGCCGCCACGTCCAAAGGCCGGCCGAGGGCAACAGGTCTACCCAGCATTCGGCCGCCACGTCCAAAGGCCGGCCGAGGGCAACAGGTCTACCCAGCATTAGGCCGCCACGTCCAAAGGCCGGCCGAGGGCAACAGGTCTACCCAGCATTAGGCCGGCCGGCAGAGGGCAACAGGTCTACCCAGCATTCGGCCGTCAGGTACAAAGGCCGGCCGAGGGCAACAGGTCTACCCAGCATTCGGCCGCCACGTCCAAAGGCCGGCCGAGGGCAACAGGTCTACCCAGCATTCGGCCGTCAGGTACAAAGGCCGGCCGAGGGCAACAGGTCTACCCAGCATTCGGCTGGCCGGTAACACGGCGGGCCGAGGGCAACAGGTCTACCCAGCATTAGGCCGGCCGGTAACACTGCCGGCCGAGGGCAACAGGTCTACCCAGCATTAGGCCGCCACGTCCAAAGGCCGGCCGAGGGCAACAGGTCTACCCAGCATTAGGCCGCCACGTCCAAAGGCCGGCCGAGGGCAACAGGTCTACCCAGCATTCGGCCGCCACGTCCAAAGGCCGGCCGAGGGCAACAGGTCTACCCAGCATTAGGCTGCCACGTCCAAAGGCCGGCCGAGGGCAACAGGTCTACCCAGCATTCGGCCGCCACGTCCAAAGGCCGGCCGAGGGCAACAGGTCTCCCCAGCATTAGGCCGGCCGGCAGAGGGCAACAGGTCTACCCAGCATTCGGCCGTCAGGTACAAAGGCCGGCCGAGGGCAACAGGTCTACCCAGCATTAGGCCGGCCGGTAACACTGCCGGCCGAGGGCAACAGGTCTACCCAGCATTAGGCCGCCACGTCCAAAGGCCGGCCGAGGGCAACAGGTCTACCCAGCATTAGGCCGCCACGTCCAAAGGCCGGCCGAGGGCAACAGGTCTACCCAGCATTCGGCCGCCACGTCCAAAGGCCGGCCGAGGGCAACAGGTCTACCCAGCATTAGGCCGGCCGGCAGAGGGCAACAGGTCTACCCAGCATTCGGCCGTCAGGTACAAAGGCCGGCCGAGGGCAACAGGTCTACCCAGCATTAGGCCGGCCGGTAACACGGCCGGCAGAGGGCAACAGGTCTACTCAGCATTAGGCCGGCCGGTAAAACGGCAGGCCGAGGGCAACAGGTCTACCCAGCATTCGGCCGTCAGGTACAAAGGCCGGCCGAGGGCAACAGGTCTACCCAGCATTAGGCCGGCCGGTAACACTGCCGGCCGAGGGCAACAGGTCTACCCAGCATTAGGCCGCCACGTCCAAAGGCCGGCCGAGGGCAACAGGTCTACCCAGCATTAGGCCGCCACGTCCAAAGGCCGGCCGAGGGCAACAGGTCTACCCAGCATTCGGCCGCCACGTATAAAGGCCGGCCGAGGGCAACAGGTCTACCCAGCATTAGGCCGGCCGGCAGAGGGCAACAGGTCTACCCAGCATTCGGCCGTCAGGTACAAAGGCCGGCCGAGGGCAACAGGTCTACCCAGCATTAGGCCGGCCGGTAACACTGCCGGCCGAGGGCAACAGGTCTAACCAGCATTAGGCCGCCACGTCCAAAGGCCGGCCGAGGGCAACAGGTCTACCCAGCATTAGGCCGCCACGTCCAAAGGCCGGCCGAGGGCAACAGGTCTACCCAGCATTAGGCCGCCACGTCCAAAGGCCGGCCGAGGGCAACAGGTCTACCCAGCATTCGGCCGCCACGTCCAAAGGCCGGCCGAGGGCAACAGGTCTACCCAGCATTCGGCCGC
>NW_028276073.1:1618140-1633140 GCF_052056855.1 Sturnus vulgaris | reverse complement strand
CTTGCGACACACAACACGGCTCGGCCTTCGCGTTCGGAGAGTCCCGCGCGCGCTGGGGGCGCGGGGACGGGGCTCGGCTGGGGCTGACCCGCCCCCGAGGCCGGCCCGAAAAAGCACCGGACGTGCTAGAGGAGACAGCGACCCGACAAGGCGGGCGCGGCCCGGACAACACCGAGGCCCCGAGGCCGGGGCGGCTCGCTCTGCAGCAGGCGGCGGCACGACAAAGGAGCGCCGTGCGCGGTGCGCGCGCGGAACGGGCTCTTTTCCCCCGTCCGTGCTCCCCCGGCCCCGCCATCGGTTCTCGTCAGCCCTCTCACTCTCTCTCGCACTCGAGGGGGGGGGGGGGTTTGGTTTCGTTTTCTCTCGGCTCAAGCTCGAGCCGCACCGCCGCCCGGTGCTGCTCGCGGCCGGCACCCACGGGACGCTAAACTCGGACCAGGGCCAGCGCCGGCACCTCGCGTGGTTTTAAGGACACCTTGAGTGCTCACGGGGCCACGCGGCCATCACACAGCCTGGGACGGTAAAGATGTTCCTTCCCCGGCAAGCGGAAGGAGCGACACCTCGCCTGCGACGGGAAGCGAATTGGACAGGAGACCGCCCTGCTCGAGGGACCGGACACCACCGAGACTTCGCCCGGAGGAGCCGGCCCGCCGGGGGCCCTTTCCGACGCGACCCGAAAAGCCTCATCGATCGGACGGGGACAGAAAGAAAAGCAGCCGCGGGGCAACGGGGAGCCCCCGCGGCCGCGGGTTCCTGGGACAACGGCAACGGAGCAGGGCTCCAACATGCGTGCGAGCGGGACACGTCCCCGAGAGGCCCTCCCTTGGCGCCGCCGAGCCTCCCCGACGCTCCCTAGGCCCCCGACGCCGGCGGGCCGCTTGCAACCTTCGGGATCGATCACGCAGCAGAGGAAGAGAGCGGGGGGTGCCGCCACCCGCCCGCGGGCCGCAAGACAACGGAAAACGGAGCAGCTGCCACCGACCACGCCGCGGGCCACCGGCTTTCGCCCGCCTCGCAGCGATCGGCTTCCCACCCGGAAAAAAAGCCGGGGGGAAGGGCAAGCCACCGCACCAAAAAAAAAACTAAAAAAAAAGCACGCCATGCGTCGCACGACCCGTGCTAGCCACGGGGGTCACGAGCCAGGGGTGGGGGCGAGAACGCGCCTCTCAACTCCTCCCGTAAAACCCCTCCAACCACCGGACATACGGTCTCTTTTCTCACTCGCCAACACAGCCAGCCCTTCTCTCTCGCCTTTCGCTTTCGCTTCGGTGGCGGCCCGTGACCCTTCGTCAGCGCGCGCTTCTCGGTGCCGCGGCTTAGGGCCGCGAGAGAAAAAGAACGGAGGCCGGGCGGGCACCCCCACACTGCCCCGCACACCGGCACGCTTTAATAAAAAAGAACGGAGCCGCTCGCAAAACCCAGCCCCCGCCGGCAACGGCAACCACGGCAGCCGGGGCAGGCCAGACACCACGGGCCGCCCCGGCACGGTGCCTCGATCGCGCCCGGCCGATACCGAGAAAGGGCGAGGCGCCGCCGCCCCGCCCACGACACACTCTCGGGGGCTCACTCGCTCGCTCGCTCTCTGTTGGGTTGCGGGGTCCGTCCTGGGGGGGGGACACGGCCGGCCACCGCGGCCGACCGCCGCCCCGGAAAAATTCTGCCCGCTACACGCGGGTCCCCGGCTTAGGGCCGAGGAAGGGGGACGACTTCAACAACACACGGCAGGGCCGGACACTCCCGTCACCGAGCCCCCCTTCGCAGGCAAGCAAGCGAAGCCGAGAGGCGAGGCCACACGCCCCACTGCATGTCCCCCGCTGCCCTTTCGATACGGACACAACTCTGGCAACACAGGTCGGGAGCGGGAAACGAGGCGCAGCCAACCTCGGCCAAGCGAGCCACGCCCGGGGGGCTCTCGGGGAGGGGGGCCAGGGAAAGCCCGGGCAGGCTCAACACAACCCCGGGCCGGCCCCACAGAAATCCAGCCCCGGCTGCCGGCCACCAGCGTGCACCGGGACCGACAGCCGAAGAAATGCCGCACCCGGCGAGCGGGCGGGGCCCCGGCTTAAGGCCGGGCAGAAAAGGGGCGAGGCGCCGCCGCCTCGCCCGCCACCATCCCCGGGGGAGCGAGCGGGCGCCCGGCTCCCCGTTGTCACGAAACCGGCAGCAGCCGGGCCGGAGCGGGACACACTCGCGGCTTTCTCGCCCTCTCTCTGGGCCTTTTTCTCGCTTCTCCCCCGCCTGGAACAACGCAGCCTCGCCTGGGCCGGGGGAGCGCGGTGGCTCTCGGATCGCATCGCTCTCTCTGGGGGCTTTCTCGCTTCTCCCCCGGACTGAACCCGCAGCCTCGGCCTGGGCCGGGGAGCGGCTCTCGGATCGCATCGGTCTCTCTGGGGGCTTTCTCGCTTCTCCCCCGACTGAGCACGCAGCCTCGCCTGGGCCGGGGAGCGGCTCTCGGATCGCATCGGTCTCTCTCTCTGGGCTAACCTGTCCCAGTCGAACTGGGTAAGACGGGAAGCCGGACGAAGCCACGCGACTCGCCCCGACATCGGCGGTGTTCTTCTGGCCCTGGCGACCGCACGCGCGTCCGCCCTTCTCCGCCACGGACACAGGCACGGCAACAGCCTGTGGGGATACGGCCCGTCACCTCGTTCCCATAATACGGACAGATGGGCCCGAAGCGGCGGAGGCCGGAAAGAGAACCGATGTACGTGACCGAGGGGGCGCAGTGGCGCACGCCGCCTTCTACGATGACATAGCCGGAGGCAGCGAGAAACAGCGACCCCTTGGAGTACTTCCAGGCCGGCGGCGGACAACAGGTCTACCAGCCATGAAACGGGCAACAGGTCTACCGACGGCTTGCTGCGGACAACAGGTCTACCCAGCCATGAAACGGGCAACAGGTCGACCAAGCTGCGGACAACAGGTCTACCCAGGGCATGCTGCGGACACCAGGTCTACCCACGGCTTGCTGCGGACAACAGGTCTACCCAGGCATGAATCGGGCAACAGGTCTACCAAGCTGCGGACACCAGGTCTACCCACGGCATGCTGCGGACAACAGGTCTACCCACGGCTTGCTGCGGACACCAGGTCTACCCAGCCATGAAACGGGCAACAGGTCTACCCACTCAATGCTGCGGACACCAGGTCTACCCAGCCATGAAACGGGCAACAGGTCTACCAAGCTGCGGACACCAGGTCTACCCAGGGCATGCTGCGGACACCAGGTCTACCCACTCAATGCTACGGACAACAGGTCTACCCAGCCATGAAACGGGCAACAGGTCTACCAAGCTGCGGACAACAGGTCTACCCAGGGCATGCTGCGGACACCAGGTCTACCCACGGCTTGCTGCGGACAACAGGTCTACCCAGCTGCGGACACCAGGTCTACCCAGGGCATGAAACGGGCAACAGGTCTACCAAGCTGCGGACACCAGGTCTACCCAGGGCATGCTGCGGACACCAGGTCTACCCACGGCTTGCTGCGGACAACAGGTCTACCCAGCCATGAAACGGGCAACAGGTCTACCAAGCTGCGGACACCAGGTCTACCCAGGGCATGCTGCGGACACCAGGTCTACCCACGGCTTGCTGCGGACACCAGGTCTACCCAGCCATGAAACGGGCAACAGGTCTACCAAGCTGCGGACACCAGGTCTACCCAGGGCATGCTGCGGACACCAGGTCTACCAACTCAATGCTGCGGACAACAGGTCTACCCAGCCATGAAACGGGCAACAGGTCTACCAAGCTGCGGACACCAGGTCTACCCAGGGTATGCAGCGGACACCAGGTCTACCAACTCAATGCTGCGGACAACAGGTCTACCCAGCCATGAAACGGGCAACAGGTCTACCAAGCTGCGGACACCAGGTCTACCCACGGCTTGCTGCGGACACCAGGTCTACCCAGCCATGAAACGGGCAACAGGTCTACCCACTCAATGCTGCGGACAACAGGTCTACCCAGCCATGAAACGGGCAACAGGTCTACCAAGCTGCGGACACCAGGTCTACCCAGGGCATGCTGCGGACAACAGGTCTACCCAGCCATGAAACGGGCAACAGGTCTACCCACGGCTTGCTGCGGACAACAGGTCTACCCAGGCATGAAACGGGCAACAGGTCTACCAAGCTGCGGACACCAGGTCTACCCAGGGCATGCTGCGGACACCAGGTCTACCCAGCCATGAAACGGGCAACAGGTCTACTCACGGCTTGCTGCGGACACCAGGTCTACCCAGCCATGAAACGGGCAACAGGTCTACCAAGCTGCGGACACCAGGTCTACCCAGCCTTGAAACGGGCAACAGGTCTACCAAGCTGCGGACACCAGGTCTACCCAGGGCATGCTGCGGACACCAGGTCTACCCAGCCATGAAACGGGCAACAGGTCTACTCACGGCTTGCTGCGGACACCAGGTCTACCAAGGGCATGCTGCGGACACCAGGTCTACCCAGCCATGAATCGGGCAACAGGTCTACTCACGGCTTGCTGCGGACACCAGGTCTACCCAGCCATGAAACGGGCAACAGGTCTACCAAGCTGCGGACACCAGGTCTACCCAGGGCATGCTGCGGACACCAGGTCTACCCACGGCTTGCTGCGGACAACAGGTCTACCCAGGCATGAATCGGGCAACAGGTCTACCAAGCTGCGGACACCAGGTCTACCCAGGGCATGCTGCGGACACCAGGTCTACCCACGGCTTGCTGCGGACAACAGGTCTACCAACTCAATGCTGCGGACAACAGGTCTACCCAGCCATGAAACGGGCAACAGGTCTACCAAGCTGCGGACACCAGGTCTACCCACGGCTTGCTGCGGACACCAGGTCTACCCAGCCATGAAACGGGCAACAGGTCTACCAAGCTGCGGACACCAGGTCTACCCAGGGCATGCTGCGGACACCAGGTCTACCCAGCCATGAAACGGGCAACAGGTCTACTCACGGCTTGCTGCGGACACCAGGTCTACCCAGCCATGAAACGGGCAACAGGTCTACTCACTCAATGCTGCGGACACCAGGTCTACCCAGCCATGAAACGGGCAACAGGTCTACCAACTCAATGCTGCGGACAACAGGTCTACCCAGCCATGAAACGGGCAACAGGTCTACCAAGCTGCGGACACCAGGTCTACCCACGGCTTGCTGCGGACAACAGGTCTACCCAGGCATGAATCGGGCAACAGGTCTACCAAGCTGCGGACACCAGGTCTACCCACGGCTTGCTGCGGACAACAGGTCTACCCAGCCATGAAACGGGCAACAGGTCTACCAAGCTGCGGACACCAGGTCTACCCACGGCTTGCTGCGGACAACAGGTCTACCCAGCCATGAAACGGGCAACAGGTCTACTCACGGCTTGCTGCGGACACCAGGTCTACCCAGCCATGAATCGGGCAACAGGTCTACCAAGCTGCGGACAACAGGTCTACCCAGCCATGAAACGGGCAACAGGTCTACCAACTCAATGCTGCGGACAACAGGTCTACCCAGCCATGAAACGGGCAACAGGTCTACCAAGCTGCGGACACCAGGTCTACCCAGGGTATGCAGCGGACACCAGGTCTACCAACTCAATGCTGCGGACAACAGGTCTACCCAGCCATGAAACGGGCAACAGGTCTACCAAGCTGCGGACACCAGGTCTACCCACGGCTTGCTGCGGACACCAGGTCTACCCAGCCATGAAACGGGCAACAGGTCTACCCACTCAATGCTGCGGACAACAGGTCTACCCAGCCATGAAACGGGCAACAGGTCTACCAAGCTGCGGACACCAGGTCTACCCAGGGCATGCTGCGGACAACAGGTCTACCCAGCCATGAAACGGGCAACCGGTCTACTCACGGCTTGCTGCGGACAACAGGTCTACCCAGCCATGAAACGGGCAACAGGTCTACCAAGCTGCGGACACCAGGTCTACCCAGGGCATGCTGCGGACACCAGGTCTACCCAGCCATGAAACGGGCAACAGGTCTACCAAGCTGCGGACAACAGGTCTACCCAGCCATGAAACGGGCAACAGGTCTACCAAGCTGCGGACACCAGGTCTACCCAGCCTTGAAACGGGCAACAGGTCTACCAAGCTGCGGACACCAGGTCTACCCAGGGCATGCTGCGGACACCAGGTCTACCCAGCCATGAAACGGGCAACAGGTCTACTCACGGCTTGCTGCGGACACCAGGTCTACCCAGCCATGAAACGGGCAATAGGTCTACCAAGCTGCGGACACCAGGTCTACCCAGGGCATGCTGCGGACAACAGGTCTACCCAGCCATGAATCGGGCAACAGGTCTACTCACGGCTTGCTGCGGACACCAGGTCTACCCAGCCATGAAACGGGCAACAGGTCTACCAAGCTGCGGACACCAGGTCTACCCAGGGCATGCTGCGGACACCAGGTCTACCCACGGCTTGCTGCGGACACCAGGTCTACCCAGGCATGAATCGGGCAACAGGTCTACCAAGCTGCGGACACCAGGTCTACCCAGGGCATGCTGCGGACACCAGGTCTACCCACGGCTTGCTGCGGACAACAGGTCTACCAACTCAATGCTGCGGACAACAGGTCTACCCAGCCATGAAACGGGCAACAGGTCTACCAAGCTGCGGACACCAGGTCTACCCACGGCTTGCTGCGGACAACAGGTCTACCCAGCCATGAAACGGGCAACAGGTCTACCAAGCTGCGGACACCAGGTCTACCCAGGGCATGCTGCGGACACCAGGTCTACCCAGCCATGAAACGGGCAACAGGTCTACTCACGGCTTGCTGCGGACACCAGGTCTACCCAGCCATGAAACGGGCAACAGGTCTACTCACTCAATGCTGCGGACACCAGGTCTACCCACGGCTTGCTGCGGACAACAGGTCTACCCAGCCATGAAACGGGCAACAGGTCTACCAAGCTGCGGACACCAGGTCTACCCAGGGCATGCTGCGGACACCAGGTCTACCCAGCCATGAAACGGGCAACAGGTCTACCAAGCTGCGGACACCAGGTCTACCCAGGGCATGCTGCGGACACCAGGTCTACCCAGCCATGAAACGGGCAACAGGTCTACCAAGCTGCGGACACCAGGTCTACCCACGGCTTGCTGCGGACAACAGGTCTACCCAGCCATGAAACGGGCAACAGGTCTACTCACGGCTTGCTGCGGACACCAGGTCTACCCAGCCATGAATCGGGCAACAGGTCTACCAAGCTGCGGACAACAGGTCTACCCAGCCATGAAACGGGCAACAGGTCTACCAACTCAATGCTGCGGACAACAGGTCTACCCAGCCATGAAACGGGCAACAGGTCTACCAAGCTGCGGACACCAGGTCTACCCAGGGCATGCTGCGGACACCAGGTCTACGCAGCCATGAAACGGGCAACAGGTCTACCAAGCTGCGGACACCAGGTCTACCCACGGCTTGCTGCGGACAACAGGTCTACCCAGCCATGAAACGGGCAACAGGTCTACTCACGGCTTGCTGCGGACACCAGGTCTACCCAGCCATGAATCGGGCAACAGGTCTACCAAGCTGCGGACAACAGGTCTACCCAGCCATGAAACGGGCAACAGGTCTACCAACTCAATGCTGCGGACAACAGGTCTACCCAGCCATGAAACGGGCAACAGGTCTACCAAGCTGCGGACACCAGGTCTACCCAGGGTATGCAGCGGACACCAGGTCTACCAACTCAATGCTGCGGACACCAGGTCTACCCAGCCATGAAACGGGCAACAGGTCTACCAAGCTGCGGACACCAGGTCTACCCACGGCTTGCTGCGGACAACAGGTCTACCCAGCCATGAAACGGGCAACAGGTCTACTCACGGCTTGCTGCGGACACCAGGTCTACCCAGCCATGAAACGGGCAACAGGTCTACCAAGCTGCGGACACCAGGTCTACCCAGGGCATGCTGCGGACACCAGGTCTACCCAGCCATGAAACGGGCAACAGGTCTACTCACGGCTTGCTGCGGACACCAGGTCTACCCAGCCATGAATCGGGCAACAGGTCTACCAAGCTGCGGACAACAGGTCTACCCAGCCATGAAACGGGCAACAGGTCTACCAACTCAATGCTGCGGACAACAGGTCTACCCAGCCATGAAACGGGCAACAGGTCTACCAAGCTGCGGACACCAGGTCTACCCAGGGTATGCAGCGGACACCAGGTCTACCAACTCAATGCTGCGGACAACAGGTCTACCCAGGCATGAATCGGGCAACAGGTCTACCAAGCTGCGGACACCAGGTCTACCCACGGCTTGCTGCGGACACCAGGTCTACCCAGCCATGAAACGGGCAACAGGTCTACCCACTCAATGCTGCGGACAACAGGTCTACCCAGCCATGAAACGGGCAACAGGTCTACCAAGCTGCGGACACCAGGTCTACCCAGGGCATGCTGCGGACACCAGGTCTACCCAGGCATGAAACGGGCAACAGGTCTACCAAGCTGCGGACACCAGGTCTACCCAGGGCATGCTGCGGACACCAGGTCTACCCAGCCATGAAACGGGCAACAGGTCTACTCACGGCTTGCTGCGGACACCAGGTCTACCCCGCCATGAAACGGGCAACAGGTCTACCAAGCTGCGGACAACAGGTCTACCCAGCCATGAAACGGGCAACAGGTCTACCAAGCTGCGGACACCAGGTCTACCCAGGGCATGCTGCGGACACCAGGTCTACCAACTCAATGCTGCGGACAACAGGTCTACCCAGCCATGAAACGGGCAACAGGTCTACCAAGCTGCGGACACCAGGTCTACCCAGGGCATGCTGCGGACACCAGGTCTACCAACTCAATGCTGCGGACAACAGGTCTACCCAGCCATGAAACGGGCAACAGGTCTACCAAGCTGCGGACACCAGGTCTACCCAGGGCATGCTGCGGACACCAGGTCTACCAACTCAATGCTGCGGACAACAGGTCTACCCAGCCATGAATCGGGCAACAGGTCTACCAAGCTGCGGACACCAGGTCTACCCAGGGCATGCTGCGGACACCAGGTCTACCCAGCCATGAAACGGGCAACAGGTCTACTCACGGCTTGCTGCGGACACCAGGTCTACCCAGCCATGAAACGGGCAACAGGTCTACCAAGCTGCGGACAACAGGTCTACCCAGCCATGAAACGGGCAACAGGTCTACCCACTCAATGCTGCGGACACCAGGTCTACCCAGGGCATGCTGCGGACACCAGGTCTACCAACTCAATGCTGCGGACAACAGGTCTACCCAGGCATGAATCGGGCAACAGGTCTACCAGGCTGCGGACACCAGGTCTACCCACGGCTTGCTGCGGACACCAGGTCTACCCAGCCATGAAACGGGCAACAGGTCTACCAAGCTGCGGACACCAGGTCTACCCAGGGCATGCTGCGGACACCAGGTCTACCCAGCCATGAAACGGGCAACAGGTCTACTCACGGCTTGCTGCGGACACCAGGTCTACCCAGGCATGAATCGGGCAACAGGTCTACCAAGCTGCGGACACCAGGTCTACCCAGGGCATGCTGCGGACACCAGGTCTACCCAGCCATGAAACGGGCAACAGGTCTACTCACGGCTTGCTGCGGACACCAGGTCTACCCAGCCATGAAACGGGCAACAGGTCTACCAAGCTGCGGACACCAGGTCTACCCAGGGCATGCTGCGGACACCAGGTCTACCAACTCAATGCTGCGGACAACAGGTCTACCCAGCCATGAAACGGGCAACAGGTCTACCAAGCTGCGGACACCAGGTCTACCCAGGGCATGCTGCGGACACCAGGTCTACCAACTCAATGCTGCGGACAACAGGTCTACCCAGCCATGAATCGGGCAACAGGTCTACCAAGCTGCGGACACCAGGTCTACCCAGGGCATGCTGCGGACACCAGGTCTACCCAGCCATGAAACGGGCAACAGGTCTACCAAGCTGCGGACACCAGGTCTACCCAGGGCATGCTGCGGACACCAGGTCTACCCAGCCATGAAACGGGCAACAGGTCTACTCACGGCTTGCTGCGGACACCAGGTCTACCCAGCCATGAAACGGGCAACAGGTCTACCAAGCTGCGGACACCAGGTCTACCCAGGGCATGCTGCGGACACCAGGTCTACCCAGCCATGAAACGGGCAACAGGTCTACTCACGGCTTGCTGCGGACACCAGGTCTACCCAGCCATGAAACGGGCAACAGGTCTACCAAGCTGCGGACACCAGGTCTACCCAGGGCATGCTGCGGACACCAGGTCTACCAACTCAATGCTGCGGACAACAGGTCTACCCAGCCATGAAACGGGCAACAGGTCTACCAAGCTGCGGACACCAGGTCTACCCAGGGCATGCTGCGGACACCAGGTCTACCAACTCAATGCTGCGGACAACAGGTCTACCCAGCCATGAATCGGGCAACAGGTCTACCAAGCTGCGGGCACCAGGTCTACCCACGGCTTGCTGCGGACAACAGGTCTACCCAGCCATGAAACGGGCAACAGGTCTACCAAGCTGCGGACACCAGGTCTACCCAGGGCATGCTGCGGACACCAGGTCTACCCAGCTATGAAACGGGCAACAGGTCTACTCACGGCTTGCTGCGGACACCAGGTCTACCCAGCCATGAAACGGGCAACAGGTCTACCAAGCTGCGGACACCAGGTCTACCCAGGGCATGCTGCGGACACCAGGTCTACCCAGCCATGAAACGGGCAACAGGTCTACTCACGGCTTGCTGCGGACACCAGGTCTACCCAGCCATGAAACGGGCAACAGGTCTACCAAGCTGCGGACACCAGGTCTACCCAGGGCATGCTGCGGACACCAGGTCTACCCAGCCATGAAACGGGCAACAGGTCTACCAAGCTGCGGACACCAGGTCTACCCAGGGCATGCTGCGGACACCAGGTCTACCCACGGCTTGCTGCGGACAACAGGTCTACCCAGGGCATGAATCGGGCAACAGGTCTACCAAGCTGCGGACACCAGGTCTACCCAGGGCATGCTGCGGACACCAGGTCTACCCACGGCTTGCTGCGGACAACCGGTCTACCCACGGCTTGCTGCGGACAACAGGTCTACCCACTCCAAGCTGCGGACACCAGGTCTAACTACTCCATTACGCGGACAACAGGTCTACCCACTCCATGCGGCGGACAACATGTCTACCCGCTCCATGCTGCGGACACCAGGTCTGCCCACGCCGTGATGCGGACCACAGGTCTACCTTCGCCATGCTGCACGCAGCCCGGGTCGCACCGGAGCTAGGTAGACCCGGTCGCCGCGGCCGTCGCAGCGCCCTCGCCCTCGACGGCGGACCCACGCCGCCGGTCCCGGAGGCGGGTAGACCTGGTCGCCGCGGCCACGGCGGCCGCCCATCCCGGAGCCCAGTAGACCTGGCCGCCGCGGGACCGGCCAAGTTTCCCGGAGTCGTGTAGACCTGGTCGTCGCGGCCACGGCCGCCGCCGCTGCGCCTTCGCCGGCGACGGCGGTCCCACGCCACCGGCCCCGGAGCCGCGTCGACCTGGCCGCCGCGGGACGGGCCACGTTTCGCGGATCCGGGTAGACGAGGCATCCTTGTACCATCTCGGAGCCGGGGAAACCCCACAGCCTCTTAACGCTCCGGAGCCCAAGTGCTCCAGCAGCCTTGCCCCGCCCGGCAGAATCGATTTCAAGACCAAGACATATTTTCGACAACATTTTATTTCATCATTTCATTTCATTTCTTTTCATTTCATTTTATTATTTTATTTTATTTCGTTTTGTTTTGTTTTGTTTTGTTTTGATTTGATTTGATTTGTTTCATTTCCTCTTTGCCTTTTTTGAATGATTGCCTCTTCTATTTACTCGGAAAGAAAATCTTTTCCGGAAAACAAAACTCTTGCCAAATCTTATTTGTGATCCCTTTGGGCCCACAGCCGAGCTGACGGAGGGCCTGTGCCCGGTTCTCGCCCTGCTGACACACTGACCCCCCCAAACGGCGTCCTCCCTACCCCACGCCTCCTCCCCCGTCCCCCAGAGACCCTACCTACAGAGCCCCCCCCCCCACAAAACAGAACCTCACGGGCCGCAGCACAGCCAGGGGAAGCACGTACGTGCAGCGAAACTCGGCCCAAAGCCGCCGCGCCCTGGCACAACTCGCCCTGCCCCTTCCCGCCCCACGGAGGCGGCTGCATCGAGGCGACCGGCGCCGCCGTCGGCAAGCGGGTGGCCGCTTTCGGGCCGGTTCTTCCGCGGAAGGTCTGCAGAGCTCTTGGGGCCTCGGCGCGGGTTTGGGGGGCCGTGAGGGCTCGCTGTCGAGGCGCCCGGGGCCGGCACGAAGCCGCCTGCCCTCTCCCTGTCCCTGCCCCGTCTTCCGCAGCCACCCATTAACGCTGGGGGCGAGCCCGCCCTCCGCCATCAACCTCCCATGCAGCGCTTTCAGACTTTCCCCGCCCCTGCCCATTGTCGGCTGGGGGCGCCCTGCCCCCCGCCGTCAGCCTCCCTGGCAGCGCTTTCAGACTCTCTCGGGCCCCTGCCCATTGTCGGCTGGGGGCGCCCCGCCCCCCGCCCTCAGCCTCCCTGGCAGCGCTTTCAGACTGCCTCGGGCCCTGCCCATTGTCGGTTGGGGGCGCCCCGCCCCCCGCCCTCAGCCTCCCTGGCAGCGCTTTCAGACTGCCTCGGGCCCTGCCCATTGTCGGTTGGGGGCGACCCCGCCCTCCGCCATCAGCCTCCCTGGCAGCACTTTCAGCCTCTTCCTGCCCCCGCCCACGGTCCCACCGGGCAGTTTACACGGCGGCGGCGGGAGGCTGATGCCGAGGTCGGCAGGCGGAGAGCCTGGTGCACAAGCAGGGATGGCGGCGGGATGATTGGCGCCGTCTGTCCCTGGTCAAAGAAGCTCTCTGTTCAGCTTTCTCGGAGCCTTTTGCTTTGGTGGCGTTCCTTCCTCCTCCGCCCCGGCGCCGCTCAAGCCTGCGGCAGGGCGGCAGCGCGGCGGGCGGGCGGCCGGGGGGAGGGGGGAGGGGGGGGGGAGGGAGGGAGCGCGCGAGCGAGCGAGCGAGCGCGCTGCAGAAATGAAGCCCGGAGCAGGGCCGCGGTCCATTCGAGCACGGGGAGGGGGCGCGACAACGCTGCCTGCTCCTGTCGGGGAGCGCTTGGGGAAGTGGGGTGCCGGCACCATGACGGCGGAGCGGACAGGGGCCGCGGCTGGGGAAGAGGCCGGCGGAGCTCGCCAGTGGATGCTGGCGCACGGAGCCGGCAGGGACACCTGGGCACGGCTGGGACCGAAAGTCGCCCGCCTTCACGCCCCGCCTTTCGCCGGGGGGAAGAAGACGCGAGAGCAGGGCTGCCTGCTGGGCTGCCAGTGCCCGCGGTCATGCCGGACGTGCAGGCCGACCGCCGAAGGCGTGCTCGCCGCTGCAGAGACGACAAGGGGGCCGCGCGTCCGATGGAAGAGACGGGGCGCCATCGCGCGGCGGCCGGGCTGCAAGGCCGGCCGACGGTAACAGGACTACCACGCCGCGGGCGGCCAGAGACAAAGACCGGCCGAGGGCAACAGGTCTACCCAGCATTAGGCCGGCCGGTACCAGGGCCGGCCGAGGGCAACAGTTCTACCCAGCATTAGGCCAGCCGGAAAGACGGCCGGCAGAGGGCAACAGGTCTACCCAGCATTCGGCCGTCAGGTACAAAGGCCGGCCGAGGGCAACAGGTCTACCCAGCATTCGGCTGGCCGGTAACACGGCGGGCCGAGGGCAACAGGTCTACCCAGCATTAGGCCGGCCGGTAACACTGCCGGCCGAGGGCAACAGGTCTACCCAGCATTCGGCCGCCACGTCCAAAGGCCGGCCGAGGGCAACAGGTCTACCCAGCATTCGGCCGCCACGTCCAAAGGCCGGCCGAGGGCAACAGGTCTACCCAGCATTAGGCCGCCACGTCCAAAGGCCGGCCGAGGGCAACAGGTCTACCCAGCATTCGGCCGCCACGTACAAAGGCCGGCCGAGGGCAACAGGTCTACCCAGCATTCGGCCGCCACGTCCAAAGGCCGGCCGAGGGCAACAGGTCTACCCAGCATTCGGCCGCCACGTCCAAAGGCCGGCCGAGGGCAACAGGTCTACCCAGCATTCGGCCGCCACGTCCAAAGGCCGGCCGAGGGCAACAGGTCTACCCAGCATTCGGCCGCCACGTCCAAAGGCCGGCCGAGGGCAACAGGTCTACCCAGCATTAGGCCGCCACGTCCAAAGGCCGGCCGAGGGCAACAGGTCTACCCAGCATTAGGCCGGCCGGCAGAGGGCAACAGGTCTACCCAGCATTCGGCCGTCAGGTACAAAGGCCGGCCGAGGGCAACAGGTCTACCCAGCATTCGGCCGCCACGTCCAAAGGCCGGCCGAGGGCAACAGGTCTACCCAGCATTCGGCCGTCAGGTACAAAGGCCGGCCGAGGGCAACAGGTCTACCCAGCATTCGGCTGGCCGGTAACACGGCGGGCCGAGGGCAACAGGTCTACCCAGCATTAGGCCGGCCGGTAACACTGCCGGCCGAGGGCAACAGGTCTACCCAGCATTAGGCCGCCACGTCCAAAGGCCGGCCGAGGGCAACAGGTCTACCCAGCATTAGGCCGCCACGTCCAAAGGCCGGCCGAGGGCAACAGGTCTACCCAGCATTCGGCCGCCACGTCCAAAGGCCGGCCGAGGGCAACAGGTCTACCCAGCATTAGGCTGCCACGTCCAAAGGCCGGCCGAGGGCAACAGGTCTACCCAGCATTCGGCCGCCACGTCCAAAGGCCGGCCGAGGGCAACAGGTCTCCCCAGCATTAGGCCGGCCGGCAGAGGGCAACAGGTCTACCCAGCATTCGGCCGTCAGGTACAAAGGCCGGCCGAGGGCAACAGGTCTACCCAGCATTAGGCCGGCCGGTAACACTGCCGGCCGAGGGCAACAGGTCTACCCAGCATTAGGCCGCCACGTCCAAAGGCCGGCCGAGGGCAACAGGTCTACCCAGCATTAGGCCGCCACGTCCAAAGGCCGGCCG
>NW_028276073.1:1608140-1610640 GCF_052056855.1 Sturnus vulgaris | reverse complement strand
CAGACAGCCGCCCGCACGGGGGGGAGAGCCCGGGGGCGAGGCCCGCGCCTCGCCTCCCTCTCGGCCCTCTCGCTCTCTCGTCTCTCTCGCACGGCCCACGGCGGCGTCTTCGACGCCGACTCTCGCTCTCCCCGGCCACCGCCACCGCACCGCGGCACGGCCCCGGCAAGGACGAGCTCCGCCCCAGCGGCTCGTTCCGGGAGCGGGGAGCTACGGAGCGCTCCCCGAGTCTGCATTTAGGGGGACGAAGGCCCTGCGCGGCGACGACGACGACGACGTCGACGTCGACCGCGGGCAACGGGCCTGCGAGGCAACCCCAGCCGCGCCGCCGGGGTGGCCCCCCCGGACGGCGATTGATCGTCAAGCGACGCTCAGACAGGCGTAGCCCCGGGAGGAACCCGGGGCCGCAAGTGCGTTCGAAGTGTCGATGATCAATGTGTCCTGCAATTCACATTAATTCTCGCAGCTAGCTGCGTTCTTCATCGACGCACGAGCCGAGTGATCCACCGCTAAGAGTTGTCTGGCTTTCGGGACCGCTCGCGTGAAGCGGCCCCTTTTCTGTTTCTGCAGGGACGCGCGCGCCCCCGCGCGCCCCGCTTCGACCGTACGAGCACACACAAACGGAGGAGGAGGAGGAGAAAGCGCGGGGCAAAAAAGAGAAACCCCGCGCAACGCTCCGAAGGTCGGCCAAAGAAAGGCGGAGGGGCCCGCGCCCCCGACCGCCTCCCCCCGCGAGGGGAGACGCCGCCTCGCGTGCCGTCCTTCGGAGGCGGCCCAGGCGCCCGGGCTCGGCCCGACCTCCGCGCGGAGGGGCTTGTGCGGCAACGCGCCGGACCGCGGGGGGCACGGTGGCCCGCCCGGCCTCTCGATCACGGGACGACTACGCGTTCGCGGGCCGGGGGGCGCGACCGCCGGCCCCCGCCGCTCCCGGCTCACTCCCTGGCTTCTCCTTTTCACCGCTCCGCCGACTCGCGGAACGCCGCCGCGCCAAAACGCGGGGGCCGGCTCTCCCGCCAGCGGCCCCTGAACGTCGCCCGAAACGCCACGCGGCGGCGGGACCGTTCCGCCGGCGCAACCCCTGGCGCGGGACCGCTTGCCCGCCGGAAGGCGAACGCCCGGCGGGCCGCGCTCCGCCACCGGCGCCGGAGGCGGGACGCCGCCGAGACCCGAGCCGGCATCGCGGAGCGCCCGAGGTCTGCCGCTCGGCAAAACCCCTCCGCCACCCGCGGCCGCACTCCCGGGACCGCCGCCGCTTCGCACCGCCGAGCTGCCCTTCCGCGAGCACGCGCCCAGCGGGCAGGCGTACGGCGGCTGAGCCGGGGGGCACCGCCCGCTCCCCTCGTTTCCACTCGGGGACCGGACGGGGAAGCGCCCCCGCGGCCGCCCCGCACGCCTCCCCTTTTTTTTGGCCCACACGCGGCCGGGAAGGGCGACGGGGAAGCGGACGGGCGGGGCCCGGGCCGGGACGGCCGCCGGTGAAGGCGGGCGCCTCGCGGCCGACCGTCCCCCCCCCCGGGGGGGGCGGGGACACTCGCCGAGCGGCGACGCCGCCGCTCGGCACGGGGTCGCCCGCGCCCGCCGGACCTCCGGCGATGGAGGAGCCGGCCGAGCGCTGCGCCCCAACGGGCGGGGACAGCGCTCCGAGTCAGGGGTGGCCGGCGGCCGGCGCCGCCGCGGTGCGGTTCGAGGCGACAAGGCCGTCGAGGCGAGAGGCGCGCGGTCGCGCCTGACGCGGCGCCGCCCGCGAGCCCGCGGCGGCGGCTAAGGAGAAAGAGCGAGAGAGCGCGGCGGGCCCCGGCGGCCGCAACCCCGCAGCTGAGGTAGGTAAGGCAGAGAGCGCGCGCCCTCTGCCGGCGTCGCCCCGCATCGCAGAGGCCAGCGGGGTCGGCCCCCCGCGGCCGATCGCGCGCCGCGGCCTCTCCGCCGAGACCGGGCCGCAGAGAGGGGGGGGGCAGGGCGCCCCTTCCCCGGCCCGGCACGGGTGGCCCCCGCGCGCGGGCAAGCGCGGCGGGACGCCGACGACGGCGAGCGCGGCCGGTCGCGACGGACACGCCACCGCAGGGGATCGGCGGGAGTAGCTCCCCACCCCTCGATGGCGCCCCGCGCCGCCACCGCCCGACACCCGCTGCCGCCGCCGCCACCGCCGCCGCCGCCGCGGCGGGGCCGTGCCGGGCCGCCCGAGTCTTTAAACCTCCGCCCGGCTCGGCGGCCCTTTCGGCCCCCAACAGGCGTTTGACGACGCCGAGGGAAACCGGCAGGAGACCGCCGAGGCGCGAAGCGCTAGGTACCTGGCCCTGGGGTGAGGGAAACGACCTGCATGGCCCCGCCGGGGTGCCTCCCCCGCTGCCACCCTCGGGGGAGCGTCCACCGGCGGGGGCGCGCCCGACGTCCGCTGCCATCACCGCGGCAATCCTTCTCGGGGCCCGGGGTTTCCCTCAGTAGCCCGGCGCTGCGCCCGAGAGGACCACCGCGGCTCGGGCCGCCCCGCCGGCGCGGGGAA
>NW_028276073.1:1588140-1603140 GCF_052056855.1 Sturnus vulgaris | reverse complement strand
GGGCCGAGGAAGGGGGACGACTTCAACAACACACGGCAGGGCCGGACACTCCCGTCACCGAGCCCCCCTTCGCAGGCAAGCAAGCGAAGCCGAGAGGCGAGGCCACACGCCCCACTGCATGTCCCCCGCTGCCCTTTCGATACGGACACAACTCTGGCAACACAGGTCGGGAGCGGGAAACGAGGCGCAGCCAACCTCGGCCAAGCGAGCCACGCCCGGGGGGCTCTCGGGGAGGGGGGCCAGGGAAAGCCCGGGCAGGCTCAACACAACCCCGGGCCGGCCCCACAGAAATCCAGCCCCGGCTGCCGGCCACCAGCGTGCACCGGGACCGACAGCCGAAGAAATGCCGCACCCGGCGAGCGGGCGGGGCCCCGGCTTAAGGCCGGGCAGAAAAGGGGCGAGGCGCCGCCGCCTCGCCCGCCACCATCCCCGGGGGAGCGAGCGGGCGCCCGGCTCCCCGTTGTCACGAAACCGGCAGCAGCCGGGCCGGAGCGGGACACACTCGCGGCTTTCTCGCCCTCTCTCTGGGCCTTTTTCTCGCTTCTCCCCCGCCTGGAACAACGCAGCCTCGCCTGGGCCGGGGGAGCGCGGTGGCTCTCGGATCGCATCGCTCTCTCTGGGGGCTTTCTCGCTTCTCCCCCGGACTGAACCCGCAGCCTCGGCCTGGGCCGGGGAGCGGCTCTCGGATCGCATCGGTCTCTCTGGGGGCTTTCTCGCTTCTCCCCCGACTGAGCACGCAGCCTCGCCTGGGCCGGGGAGCGGCTCTCGGATCGCATCGGTCTCTCTCTCTGGGCTAACCTGTCCCAGTCGAACTGGGTAAGACGGGAAGCCGGACGAAGCCACGCGACTCGCCCCGACATCGGCGGTGTTCTTCTGGCCCTGGCGACCGCACGCGCGTCCGCCCTTCTCCGCCACGGACACAGGCACGGCAACAGCCTGTGGGGATACGGCCCGTCACCTCGTTCCCATAATACGGACAGATGGGCCCGAAGCGGCGGAGGCCGGAAAGAGAACCGATGTACGTGACCGAGGGGGCGCAGTGGCGCACGCCGCCTTCTACGATGACATAGCCGGAGGCAGCGAGAAACAGCGACCCCTTGGAGTACTTCCAGGCCGGCGGCGGACAACAGGTCTACCAGCCATGAAACGGGCAACAGGTCTACCGACGGCTTGCTGCGGACAACAGGTCTACCCAGCCATGAAACGGGCAACAGGTCGACCAAGCTGCGGACAACAGGTCTACCCAGGGCATGCTGCGGACACCAGGTCTACCCACGGCTTGCTGCGGACAACAGGTCTACCCAGGCATGAATCGGGCAACAGGTCTACCAAGCTGCGGACACCAGGTCTACCCACGGCATGCTGCGGACAACAGGTCTACCCACGGCTTGCTGCGGACACCAGGTCTACCCAGCCATGAAACGGGCAACAGGTCTACCCACTCAATGCTGCGGACACCAGGTCTACCCAGCCATGAAACGGGCAACAGGTCTACCAAGCTGCGGACACCAGGTCTACCCAGGGCATGCTGCGGACACCAGGTCTACCCACTCAATGCTACGGACAACAGGTCTACCCAGCCATGAAACGGGCAACAGGTCTACCAAGCTGCGGACAACAGGTCTACCCAGGGCATGCTGCGGACACCAGGTCTACCCACGGCTTGCTGCGGACAACAGGTCTACCCAGCTGCGGACACCAGGTCTACCCAGGGCATGAAACGGGCAACAGGTCTACCAAGCTGCGGACACCAGGTCTACCCAGGGCATGCTGCGGACACCAGGTCTACCCACGGCTTGCTGCGGACAACAGGTCTACCCAGCCATGAAACGGGCAACAGGTCTACCAAGCTGCGGACACCAGGTCTACCCAGGGCATGCTGCGGACACCAGGTCTACCCACGGCTTGCTGCGGACACCAGGTCTACCCAGCCATGAAACGGGCAACAGGTCTACCAAGCTGCGGACACCAGGTCTACCCAGGGCATGCTGCGGACACCAGGTCTACCAACTCAATGCTGCGGACAACAGGTCTACCCAGCCATGAAACGGGCAACAGGTCTACCAAGCTGCGGACACCAGGTCTACCCAGGGTATGCAGCGGACACCAGGTCTACCAACTCAATGCTGCGGACAACAGGTCTACCCAGCCATGAAACGGGCAACAGGTCTACCAAGCTGCGGACACCAGGTCTACCCACGGCTTGCTGCGGACACCAGGTCTACCCAGCCATGAAACGGGCAACAGGTCTACCCACTCAATGCTGCGGACAACAGGTCTACCCAGCCATGAAACGGGCAACAGGTCTACCAAGCTGCGGACACCAGGTCTACCCAGGGCATGCTGCGGACAACAGGTCTACCCAGCCATGAAACGGGCAACAGGTCTACCCACGGCTTGCTGCGGACAACAGGTCTACCCAGGCATGAAACGGGCAACAGGTCTACCAAGCTGCGGACACCAGGTCTACCCAGGGCATGCTGCGGACACCAGGTCTACCCAGCCATGAAACGGGCAACAGGTCTACTCACGGCTTGCTGCGGACACCAGGTCTACCCAGCCATGAAACGGGCAACAGGTCTACCAAGCTGCGGACACCAGGTCTACCCAGCCTTGAAACGGGCAACAGGTCTACCAAGCTGCGGACACCAGGTCTACCCAGGGCATGCTGCGGACACCAGGTCTACCCAGCCATGAAACGGGCAACAGGTCTACTCACGGCTTGCTGCGGACACCAGGTCTACCAAGGGCATGCTGCGGACACCAGGTCTACCCAGCCATGAATCGGGCAACAGGTCTACTCACGGCTTGCTGCGGACACCAGGTCTACCCAGCCATGAAACGGGCAACAGGTCTACCAAGCTGCGGACACCAGGTCTACCCAGGGCATGCTGCGGACACCAGGTCTACCCACGGCTTGCTGCGGACAACAGGTCTACCCAGGCATGAATCGGGCAACAGGTCTACCAAGCTGCGGACACCAGGTCTACCCAGGGCATGCTGCGGACACCAGGTCTACCCACGGCTTGCTGCGGACAACAGGTCTACCAACTCAATGCTGCGGACACCAGGTCTACCCAGCCATGAAACGGGCAACAGGTCTACCAAGCTGCGGACACCAGGTCTACCCACGGCTTGCTGCGGACACCAGGTCTACCCAGCCATGAAACGGGCAACAGGTCTACCAAGCTGCGGACACCAGGTCTACCCAGGGCATGCTGCGGACACCAGGTCTACCCAGCCATGAAACGGGCAACAGGTCTACTCACGGCTTGCTGCGGACACCAGGTCTACCCAGCCATGAAACGGGCAACAGGTCTACTCACTCAATGCTGCGGACACCAGGTCTACCCAGCCATGAAACGGGCAACAGGTCTACCAACTCAATGCTGCGGACAACAGGTCTACCCAGCCATGAAACGGGCAACAGGTCTACCAAGCTGCGGACACCAGGTCTACCCACGGCTTGCTGCGGACAACAGGTCTACCCAGGCATGAATCGGGCAACAGGTCTACCAAGCTGCGGACACCAGGTCTACCCACGGCTTGCTGCGGACAACAGGTCTACCCAGCCATGAAACGGGCAACAGGTCTACCAAGCTGCGGACACCAGGTCTACCCACGGCTTGCTGCGGACAACAGGTCTACCCAGCCATGAAACGGGCAACAGGTCTACTCACGGCTTGCTGCGGACACCAGGTCTACCCAGCCATGAATCGGGCAACAGGTCTACCAAGCTGCGGACAACAGGTCTACCCAGCCATGAAACGGGCAACAGGTCTACCAACTCAATGCTGCGGACAACAGGTCTACCCAGCCATGAAACGGGCAACAGGTCTACCAAGCTGCGGACACCAGGTCTACCCAGGGTATGCAGCGGACACCAGGTCTACCAACTCAATGCTGCGGACAACAGGTCTACCCAGCCATGAAACGGGCAACAGGTCTACCAAGCTGCGGACACCAGGTCTACCCACGGCTTGCTGCGGACACCAGGTCTACCCAGCCATGAAACGGGCAACAGGTCTACCCACTCAATGCTGCGGACAACAGGTCTACCCAGCCATGAAACGGGCAACAGGTCTACCAAGCTGCGGACACCAGGTCTACCCAGGGCATGCTGCGGACAACAGGTCTACCCAGCCATGAAACGGGCAACCGGTCTACTCACGGCTTGCTGCGGACAACAGGTCTACCCAGCCATGAAACGGGCAACAGGTCTACCAAGCTGCGGACACCAGGTCTACCCAGGGCATGCTGCGGACACCAGGTCTACCCAGCCATGAAACGGGCAACAGGTCTACCAAGCTGCGGACAACAGGTCTACCCAGCCATGAAACGGGCAACAGGTCTACCAAGCTGCGGACACCAGGTCTACCCAGCCTTGAAACGGGCAACAGGTCTACCAAGCTGCGGACACCAGGTCTACCCAGGGCATGCTGCGGACACCAGGTCTACCCAGCCATGAAACGGGCAACAGGTCTACTCACGGCTTGCTGCGGACACCAGGTCTACCCAGCCATGAAACGGGCAATAGGTCTACCAAGCTGCGGACACCAGGTCTACCCAGGGCATGCTGCGGACAACAGGTCTACCCAGCCATGAATCGGGCAACAGGTCTACTCACGGCTTGCTGCGGACACCAGGTCTACCCAGCCATGAAACGGGCAACAGGTCTACCAAGCTGCGGACACCAGGTCTACCCAGGGCATGCTGCGGACACCAGGTCTACCCACGGCTTGCTGCGGACACCAGGTCTACCCAGGCATGAATCGGGCAACAGGTCTACCAAGCTGCGGACACCAGGTCTACCCAGGGCATGCTGCGGACACCAGGTCTACCCACGGCTTGCTGCGGACAACAGGTCTACCAACTCAATGCTGCGGACAACAGGTCTACCCAGCCATGAAACGGGCAACAGGTCTACCAAGCTGCGGACACCAGGTCTACCCACGGCTTGCTGCGGACAACAGGTCTACCCAGCCATGAAACGGGCAACAGGTCTACCAAGCTGCGGACACCAGGTCTACCCAGGGCATGCTGCGGACACCAGGTCTACCCAGCCATGAAACGGGCAACAGGTCTACTCACGGCTTGCTGCGGACACCAGGTCTACCCAGCCATGAAACGGGCAACAGGTCTACTCACTCAATGCTGCGGACACCAGGTCTACCCACGGCTTGCTGCGGACAACAGGTCTACCCAGCCATGAAACGGGCAACAGGTCTACCAAGCTGCGGACACCAGGTCTACCCAGGGCATGCTGCGGACACCAGGTCTACCCACGGCTTGCTGCGGACAACAGGTCTACCAACTCAATGCTGCGGACAACAGGTCTACCCAGCCATGAAACGGGCAACAGGTCTACCAAGCTGCGGACACCAGGTCTACCCAGGGCATGCTGCGGACACCAGGTCTACCCAGCCATGAAACGGGCAACAGGTCTACTCACGGCTTGCTGCGGACACCAGGTCTACCCAGCCATGAAACGGGCAACAGGTCTACTCACTCAATGCTGCGGACACCAGGTCTACCCAGCCATGAAACGGGCAACAGGTCTACCAACTCAATGCTGCGGACAACAGGTCTACCCAGCCATGAAACGGGCAACAGGTCTACCAAGCTGCGGACACCAGGTCTACCCACGGCTTGCTGCGGACAACAGGTCTACCCAGCCATGAAACGGGCAACAGGTCTACCAAGCTGCGGACACCAGGTCTACCCACGGCTTGCTGCGGACAACAGGTCTACCCAGCCATGAAACGGGCAACAGGTCTACCAAGCTGCGGACACCAGGTCTACCCAGGGCATGCTGCGGACACCAGGTCTACCCAGCCATGAAACGGGCAACAGGTCTACCAAGCTGCGGACACCAGGTCTACCCAGGGCATGCTGCGGACACCAGGTCTACCCAGCCATGAAACGGGCAACAGGTCTACCAAGCTGCGGACACCAGGTCTACCCACGGCTTGCTGCGGACAACAGGTCTACCCAGCCATGAAACGGGCAACAGGTCTACTCACGGCTTGCTGCGGACACCAGGTCTACCCAGCCATGAATCGGGGAACAGGTCTACCAAGCTGCGGACAACAGGTCTACCCAGCCATGAAACGGGCAACAGGTCTACCAACTCAATGCTGCGGACAACAGGTCTACCCAGCCATGAAACGGGCAACAGGTCTACCAAGCTGCGGACACCAGGTCTACCCAGGGCATGCTGCGGACACCAGGTCTACGCAGCCATGAAACGGGCAACAGGTCTACCAAGCTGCGGACACCAGGTCTACCCACGGCTTGCTGCGGACAACAGGTCTACCCAGCCATGAAACGGGCAACAGGTCTACTCACGGCTTGCTGCGGACACCAGGTCTACCCAGCCATGAATCGGGCAACAGGTCTACCAAGCTGCGGACAACAGGTCTACCCAGCCATGAAACGGGCAACAGGTCTACCAACTCAATGCTGCGGACAACAGGTCTACCCAGCCATGAAACGGGCAACAGGTCTACCAAGCTGCGGACACCAGGTCTACCCAGGGTATGCAGCGGACACCAGGTCTACCAACTCAATGCTGCGGACACCAGGTCTACCCAGCCATGAAACGGGCAACAGGTCTACCAAGCTGCGGACACCAGGTCTACCCACGGCTTGCTGCGGACAACAGGTCTACCCAGCCATGAAACGGGCAACAGGTCTACTCACGGCTTGCTGCGGACACCAGGTCTACCCAGCCATGAAACGGGCAACAGGTCTACCAAGCTGCGGACACCAGGTCTACCCAGGGCATGCTGCGGACACCAGGTCTACCCAGCCATGAAACGGGCAACAGGTCTACTCACGGCTTGCTGCGGACACCAGGTCTACCCAGCCATGAATCGGGCAACAGGTCTACCAAGCTGCGGACAACAGGTCTACCCAGCCATGAAACGGGCAACAGGTCTACCAACTCAATGCTGCGGACAACAGGTCTACCCAGCCATGAAACGGGCAACAGGTCTACCAAGCTGCGGACACCAGGTCTACCCAGGGTATGCAGCGGACACCAGGTCTACCAACTCAATGCTGCGGACAACAGGTCTACCCAGGCATGAATCGGGCAACAGGTCTACCAAGCTGCGGACACCAGGTCTACCCACGGCTTGCTGCGGACACCAGGTCTACCCAGCCATGAAACGGGCAACAGGTCTACCCACTCAATGCTGCGGACAACAGGTCTACCCAGCCATGAAACGGGCAACAGGTCTACCAAGCTGCGGACACCAGGTCTACCCAGGGCATGCTGCGGACACCAGGTCTACCCAGGCATGAAACGGGCAACAGGTCTACCAAGCTGCGGACACCAGGTCTACCCAGGGCATGCTGCGGACACCAGGTCTACCCAGCCATGAAACGGGCAACAGGTCTACTCACGGCTTGCTGCGGACACCAGGTCTACCCCGCCATGAAACGGGCAACAGGTCTACCAAGCTGCGGACAACAGGTCTACCCAGCCATGAAACGGGCAACAGGTCTACCAAGCTGCGGACACCAGGTCTACCCAGGGCATGCTGCGGACACCAGGTCTACCAACTCAATGCTGCGGACAACAGGTCTACCCAGCCATGAAACGGGCAACAGGTCTACCAAGCTGCGGACACCAGGTCTACCCAGGGCATGCTGCGGACACCAGGTCTACCAACTCAATGCTGCGGACAACAGGTCTACCCAGCCATGAAACGGGCAACAGGTCTACCAAGCTGCGGACACCAGGTCTACCCAGGGCATGCTGCGGACACCAGGTCTACCAACTCAATGCTGCGGACAACAGGTCTACCCAGCCATGAATCGGGCAACAGGTCTACCAAGCTGCGGACACCAGGTCTACCCAGGGCATGCTGCGGACACCAGGTCTACCCAGCCATGAAACGGGCAACAGGTCTACTCACGGCTTGCTGCGGACACCAGGTCTACCCAGCCATGAAACGGGCAACAGGTCTACCAAGCTGCGGACAACAGGTCTACCCAGCCATGAAACGGGCAACAGGTCTACCCACTCAATGCTGCGGACACCAGGTCTACCCAGGGCATGCTGCGGACACCAGGTCTACCAACTCAATGCTGCGGACAACAGGTCTACCCAGGCATGAATCGGGCAACAGGTCTACCAGGCTGCGGACACCAGGTCTACCCACGGCTTGCTGCGGACACCAGGTCTACCCAGCCATGAAACGGGCAACAGGTCTACCAAGCTGCGGACACCAGGTCTACCCAGGGCATGCTGCGGACACCAGGTCTACCCAGCCATGAAACGGGCAACAGGTCTACTCACGGCTTGCTGCGGACACCAGGTCTACCCAGGCATGAATCGGGCAACAGGTCTACCAAGCTGCGGACACCAGGTCTACCCAGGGCATGCTGCGGACACCAGGTCTACCCAGCCATGAAACGGGCAACAGGTCTACTCACGGCTTGCTGCGGACACCAGGTCTACCCAGCCATGAAACGGGCAACAGGTCTACCAAGCTGCGGACACCAGGTCTACCCAGGGCATGCTGCGGACACCAGGTCTACCAACTCAATGCTGCGGACAACAGGTCTACCCAGCCATGAAACGGGCAACAGGTCTACCAAGCTGCGGACACCAGGTCTACCCAGGGCATGCTGCGGACACCAGGTCTACCAACTCAATGCTGCGGACAACAGGTCTACCCAGCCATGAATCGGGCAACAGGTCTACCAAGCTGCGGACACCAGGTCTACCCAGGGCATGCTGCGGACACCAGGTCTACCCAGCCATGAAACGGGCAACAGGTCTACCAAGCTGCGGACACCAGGTCTACCCAGGGCATGCTGCGGACACCAGGTCTACCCAGCCATGAAACGGGCAACAGGTCTACTCACGGCTTGCTGCGGACACCAGGTCTACCCAGCCATGAAACGGGCAACAGGTCTACCAAGCTGCGGACACCAGGTCTACCCAGGGCATGCTGCGGACACCAGGTCTACCCAGCCATGAAACGGGCAACAGGTCTACTCACGGCTTGCTGCGGACACCAGGTCTACCCAGCCATGAAACGGGCAACAGGTCTACCAAGCTGCGGACACCAGGTCTACCCAGGGCATGCTGCGGACACCAGGTCTACCAACTCAATGCTGCGGACAACAGGTCTACCCAGCCATGAAACGGGCAACAGGTCTACCAAGCTGCGGACACCAGGTCTACCCAGGGCATGCTGCGGACACCAGGTCTACCAACTCAATGCTGCGGACAACAGGTCTACCCAGCCATGAATCGGGCAACAGGTCTACCAAGCTGCGGGCACCAGGTCTACCCACGGCTTGCTGCGGACAACAGGTCTACCCAGCCATGAAACGGGCAACAGGTCTACCAAGCTGCGGACACCAGGTCTACCCAGGGCATGCTGCGGACACCAGGTCTACCCAGCTATGAAACGGGCAACAGGTCTACTCACGGCTTGCTGCGGACACCAGGTCTACCCAGCCATGAAACGGGCAACAGGTCTACCAAGCTGCGGACACCAGGTCTACCCAGGGCATGCTGCGGACACCAGGTCTACCCAGCCATGAAACGGGCAACAGGTCTACTCACGGCTTGCTGCGGACACCAGGTCTACCCAGCCATGAAACGGGCAACAGGTCTACCAAGCTGCGGACACCAGGTCTACCCAGGGCATGCTGCGGACACCAGGTCTACCCAGCCATGAAACGGGCAACAGGTCTACCAAGCTGCGGACACCAGGTCTACCCAGGGCATGCTGCGGACACCAGGTCTACCCACGGCTTGCTGCGGACAACAGGTCTACCCAGGGCATGAATCGGGCAACAGGTCTACCAAGCTGCGGACACCAGGTCTACCCAGGGCATGCTGCGGACACCAGGTCTACCCACGGCTTGCTGCGGACAACCGGTCTACCCACGGCTTGCTGCGGACAACAGGTCTACCCACTCCAAGCTGCGGACACCAGGTCTAACTACTCCATTACGCGGACAACAGGTCTACCCACTCCATGCGGCGGACAACATGTCTACCCGCTCCATGCTGCGGACACCAGGTCTGCCCACGCCGTGATGCGGACCACAGGTCTACCTTCGCCATGCTGCACGCAGCCCGGGTCGCACCGGAGCTAGGTAGACCCGGTCGCCGCGGCCGTCGCAGCGCCCTCGCCCTCGACGGCGGACCCACGCCGCCGGTCCCGGAGGCGGGTAGACCTGGTCGCCGCGGCCACGGCGGCCGCCCATCCCGGAGCCCAGTAGACCTGGCCGCCGCGGGACCGGCCAAGTTTCCCGGAGTCGTGTAGACCTGGTCGTCGCGGCCACGGCCGCCGCCGCTGCGCCTTCGCCGGCGACGGCGGTCCCACGCCACCGGCCCCGGAGCCGCGTCGACCTGGCCGCCGCGGGACGGGCCACGTTTCGCGGATCCGGGTAGACGAGGCATCCTTGTACCATCTCGGAGCCGGGGAAACCCCACAGCCTCTTAACGCTCCGGAGCCCAAGTGCTCCAGCAGCCTTGCCCCGCCCGGCAGAATCGATTTCAAGACCAAGACATATTTTCGACAACATTTTATTTCATCATTTCATTTCATTTCTTTTCATTTCATTTTATTATTTTATTTTATTTCGTTTTGTTTTGTTTTGTTTTGTTTTGATTTGATTTGATTTGTTTCATTTCCTCTTTGCCTTTTTTGAATGATTGCCTCTTCTATTTACTCGGAAAGAAAATCTTTTCCGGAAAACAAAACTCTTGCCAAATCTTATTTGTGATCCCTTTGGGCCCACAGCCGAGCTGACGGAGGGCCTGTGCCCGGTTCTCGCCCTGCTGACACACTGACCCCCCCAAACGGCGTCCTCCCTACCCCACGCCTCCTCCCCCGTCCCCCAGAGACCCTACCTACAGAGCCCCCCCCCCCACAAAACAGAACCTCACGGGCCGCAGCACAGCCAGGGGAAGCACGTACGTGCAGCGAAACTCGGCCCAAAGCCGCCGCGCCCTGGCACAACTCGCCCTGCCCCTTCCCGCCCCACGGAGGCGGCTGCATCGAGGCGACCGGCGCCGCCGTCGGCAAGCGGGTGGCCGCTTTCGGGCCGGTTCTTCCGCGGAAGGTCTGCAGAGCTCTTGGGGCCTCGGCGCGGGTTTGGGGGGCCGTGAGGGCTCGCTGTCGAGGCGCCCGGGGCCGGCACGAAGCCGCCTGCCCTCTCCCTGTCCCTGCCCCGTCTTCCGCAGCCACCCATTAACGCTGGGGGCGAGCCCGCCCTCCGCCATCAACCTCCCATGCAGCGCTTTCAGACTTTCCCCGCCCCTGCCCATTGTCGGCTGGGGGCGCCCTGCCCCCCGCCGTCAGCCTCCCTGGCAGCGCTTTCAGACTCTCTCGGGCCCCTGCCCATTGTCGGCTGGGGGCGCCCCGCCCCCCGCCCTCAGCCTCCCTGGCAGCGCTTTCAGACTGCCTCGGGCCCTGCCCATTGTCGGTTGGGGGCGCCCCGCCCCCCGCCCTCAGCCTCCCTGGCAGCGCTTTCAGACTGCCTCGGGCCCTGCCCATTGTCGGTTGGGGGCGACCCCGCCCTCCGCCATCAGCCTCCCTGGCAGCACTTTCAGCCTCTTCCTGCCCCCGCCCACGGTCCCACCGGGCAGTTTACACGGCGGCGGCGGGAGGCTGATGCCGAGGTCGGCAGGCGGAGAGCCTGGTGCACAAGCAGGGATGGCGGCGGGATGATTGGCGCCGTCTGTCCCTGGTCAAAGAAGCTCTCTGTTCAGCTTTCTCGGAGCCTTTTGCTTTGGTGGCGTTCCTTCCTCCTCCGCCCCGGCGCCGCTCAAGCCTGCGGCAGGGCGGCAGCGCGGCGGGCGGGCGGCCGGGGGGAGGGGGGAGGGGGGGGGGAGGGAGGGAGCGCGCGAGCGAGCGAGCGAGCGCGCTGCAGAAATGAAGCCCGGAGCAGGGCCGCGGTCCATTCGAGCACGGGGAGGGGGCGCGACAACGCTGCCTGCTCCTGTCGGGGAGCGCTTGGGGAAGTGGGGTGCCGGCACCATGACGGCGGAGCGGACAGGGGCCGCGGCTGGGGAAGAGGCCGGCGGAGCTCGCCAGTGGATGCTGGCGCACGGAGCCGGCAGGGACACCTGGGCACGGCTGGGACCGAAAGTCGCCCGCCTTCACGCCCCGCCTTTCGCCGGGGGGAAGAAGACGCGAGAGCAGGGCTGCCTGCTGGGCTGCCAGTGCCCGCGGTCATGCCGGACGTGCAGGCCGACCGCCGAAGGCGTGCTCGCCGCTGCAGAGACGACAAGGGGGCCGCGCGTCCGATGGAAGAGACGGGGCGCCATCGCGCGGCGGCCGGGCTGCAAGGCCGGCCGACGGTAACAGGACTACCACGCCGCGGGCGGCCAGAGACAAAGACCGGCCGAGGGCAACAGGTCTACCCAGCATTAGGCCGGCCGGTACCAGGGCCGGCCGAGGGCAACAGTTCTACCCAGCATTAGGCCAGCCGGAAAGACGGCCGGCAGAGGGCAACAGGTCTACCCAGCATTCGGCCGTCAGGTACAAAGGCCGGCCGAGGGCAACAGGTCTACCCAGCATTCGGCTGGCCGGTAACACGGCGGGCCGAGGGCAACAGGTCTACCCAGCATTAGGCCGGCCGGTAACACTGCCGGCCGAGGGCAACAGGTCTACCCAGCATTCGGCCGCCACGTCCAAAGGCCGGCCGAGGGCAACAGGTCTACCCAGCATTCGGCCGCCACGTCCAAAGGCCGGCCGAGGGCAACAGGTCTACCCAGCATTAGGCCGCCACGTCCAAAGGCCGGCCGAGGGCAACAGGTCTACCCAGCATTCGGCCGCCACGTACAAAGGCCGGCCGAGGGCAACAGGTCTACCCAGCATTCGGCCGCCACGTCCAAAGGCCGGCCGAGGGCAACAGGTCTACCCAGCATTCGGCCGCCACGTCCAAAGGCCGGCCGAGGGCAACAGGTCTACCCAGCATTCGGCCGCCACGTCCAAAGGCCGGCCGAGGGCAACAGGTCTACCCAGCATTCGGCCGCCACGTCCAAAGGCCGGCCGAGGGCAACAGGTCTACCCAGCATTAGGCCGCCACGTCCAAAGGCCGGCCGAGGGCAACAGGTCTACCCAGCATTAGGCCGGCCGGCAGAGGGCAACAGGTCTACCCAGCATTCGGCCGTCAGGTACAAAGGCCGGCCGAGGGCAACAGGTCTACCCAGCATTCGGCCGCCACGTCCAAAGGCCGGCCGAGGGCAACAGGTCTACCCAGCATTCGGCCGTCAGGTACAAAGGCCGGCCGAGGGCAACAGGTCTACCCAGCATTCGGCTGGCCGGTAACACGGCGGGCCGAGGGCAACAGGTCTACCCAGCATTAGGCCGGCCGGTAACACTGCCGGCCGAGGGCAACAGGTCTACCCAGCATTAGGCCGCCACGTCCAAAGGCCGGCCGAGGGCAACAGGTCTACCCAGCATTAGGCCGCCACGTCCAAAGGCCGGCCGAGGGCAACAGGTCTACCCAGCATTCGGCCGCCACGTCCAAAGGCCGGCCGAGGGCAACAGGTCTACCCAGCATTAGGCTGCCACGTCCAAAGGCCGGCCGAGGGCAACAGGTCTACCCAGCATTCGGCCGCCACGTCCAAAGGCCGGCCGAGGGCAACAGGTCTCCCCAGCATTAGGCCGGCCGGCAGAGGGCAACAGGTCTACCCAGCATTCGGCCGTCAGGTACAAAGGCCGGCCGAGGGCAACAGGTCTACCCAGCATTAGGCCGGCCGGTAACACTGCCGGCCGAGGGCAACAGGTCTACCCAGCATTAGGCCGCCACGTCCAAAGGCCGGCCGAGGGCAACAGGTCTACCCAGCATTAGGCCGCCACGTCCAAAGGCCGGCCGAGGGCAACAGGTCTACCCAGCATTCGGCCGCCACGTCCAAAGGCCGGCCGAGGGCAACAGGTCTACCCAGCATTAGGCCGGCCGGCAGAGGGCAACAGGTCTACCCAGCATTCGGCCGTCAGGTACAAAGGCCGGCCGAGGGCAACAGGTCTACCCAGCATTAGGCCGGCCGGTAACACGGCCGGCAGAGGGCAACAGGTCTACTCAGCATTAGGCCGGCCGGTAAAACGGCAGGCCGAGGGCAACAGGTCTACCCAGCATTCGGCCGTCAGGTACAAAGGCCGGCCGAGGGCAACAGGTCTACCCAGCATTAGGCCGGCCGGTAACACTGCCGGCCGAGGGCAACAGGTCTACCCAGCATTAGGCCGCCACGTCCAAAGGCCGGCCGAGGGCAACAGGTCTACCCAGCATTAGGCCGCCACGTCCAAAGGCCGGCCGAGGGCAACAGGTCTACCCAGCATTCGGCCGCCACGTATAAAGGCCGGCCGAGGGCAACAGGTCTACCCAGCATTAGGCCGGCCGGCAGAGGGCAACAGGTCTACCCAGCATTCGGCCGTCAGGTACAAAGGCCGGCCGAGGGCAACAGGTCTACCCAGCATTAGGCCGGCCGGTAACACTGCCGGCCGAGGGCAACAGGTCTAACCAGCATTAGGCCGCCACGTCCAAAGGCCGGCCGAGGGCAACAGGTCTACCCAGCATTAGGCCGCCACGTCCAAAGGCCGGCCGAGGGCAACAGGTCTACCCAGCATTAGGCCGCCACGTCCAAAGGCCGGCCGAGGGCAACAGGTCTACCCAGCATTCGGCCGCCACGTCCAAAGGCCGGCCGAGGGCAACAGGTCTACCCAGCATTCGGCCGCCACGTCCAAAGGCCGGCCGAGGGCAACAGGTCTACCCAGCATTAGGCCGGCCGGCAGAGGGCAACAGGTCTACCCAGCATTCGGCCGTCAGGTACAAAGGCCGGCCGAGGGCAACAGGTCTACCCAGCATTAGGCCGCCACGTCCAAAGGCCGGCCGAGGGCAACAGGTCTACCCAGCATTAGGCCGGCCGGCAGAGGGCAACAGGTCTACCCAGCATTCGGCCGTCAGGTACAAATGCCGGCCGAGGGCAACAGGTCTACCCAGCATTAGGCCGCCACG
>NW_028276073.1:1578140-1580640 GCF_052056855.1 Sturnus vulgaris | reverse complement strand
GAGGCCCGCGCCTCGCCTCCCTCTCGGCCCTCTCGCTCTCTCGTCTCTCTCGCACGGCCCACGGCGGCGTCTTCGACGCCGACTCTCGCTCTCCCCGGCCACCGCCACCGCACCGCGGCACGGCCCCGGCAAGGACGAGCTCCGCCCCAGCGGCTCGTTCCGGGAGCGGGGAGCTACGGAGCGCTCCCCGAGTCTGCATTTAGGGGGACGAAGGCCCTGCGCGGCGACGACGACGACGACGTCGACGTCGACCGCGGGCAACGGGCCTGCGAGGCAACCCCAGCCGCGCCGCCGGGGTGGCCCCCCCGGACGGCGATTGATCGTCAAGCGACGCTCAGACAGGCGTAGCCCCGGGAGGAACCCGGGGCCGCAAGTGCGTTCGAAGTGTCGATGATCAATGTGTCCTGCAATTCACATTAATTCTCGCAGCTAGCTGCGTTCTTCATCGACGCACGAGCCGAGTGATCCACCGCTAAGAGTTGTCTGGCTTTCGGGACCGCTCGCGTGAAGCGGCCCCTTTTCTGTTTCTGCAGGGACGCGCGCGCCCCCGCGCGCCCCGCTTCGACCGTACGAGCACACACAAACGGAGGAGGAGGAGGAGAAAGCGCGGGGCAAAAAAGAGAAACCCCGCGCAACGCTCCGAAGGTCGGCCAAAGAAAGGCGGAGGGGCCCGCGCCCCCGACCGCCTCCCCCCGCGAGGGGAGACGCCGCCTCGCGTGCCGTCCTTCGGAGGCGGCCCAGGCGCCCGGGCTCGGCCCGACCTCCGCGCGGAGGGGCTTGTGCGGCAACGCGCCGGACCGCGGGGGGCACGGTGGCCCGCCCGGCCTCTCGATCACGGGACGACTACGCGTTCGCGGGCCGGGGGGCGCGACCGCCGGCCCCCGCCGCTCCCGGCTCACTCCCTGGCTTCTCCTTTTCACCGCTCCGCCGACTCGCGGAACGCCGCCGCGCCAAAACGCGGGGGCCGGCTCTCCCGCCAGCGGCCCCTGAACGTCGCCCGAAACGCCACGCGGCGGCGGGACCGTTCCGCCGGCGCAACCCCTGGCGCGGGACCGCTTGCCCGCCGGAAGGCGAACGCCCGGCGGGCCGCGCTCCGCCACCGGCGCCGGAGGCGGGACGCCGCCGAGACCCGAGCCGGCATCGCGGAGCGCCCGAGGTCTGCCGCTCGGCAAAACCCCTCCGCCACCCGCGGCCGCACTCCCGGGACCGCCGCCGCTTCGCACCGCCGAGCTGCCCTTCCGCGAGCACGCGCCCAGCGGGCAGGCGTACGGCGGCTGAGCCGGGGGGCACCGCCCGCTCCCCTCGTTTCCACTCGGGGACCGGACGGGGAAGCGCCCCCGCGGCCGCCCCGCACGCCTCCCCTTTTTTTTGGCCCACACGCGGCCGGGAAGGGCGACGGGGAAGCGGACGGGCGGGGCCCGGGCCGGGACGGCCGCCGGTGAAGGCGGGCGCCTCGCGGCCGACCGTCCCCCCCCCCGGGGGGGGCGGGGACACTCGCCGAGCGGCGACGCCGCCGCTCGGCACGGGGTCGCCCGCGCCCGCCGGACCTCCGGCGATGGAGGAGCCGGCCGAGCGCTGCGCCCCAACGGGCGGGGACAGCGCTCCGAGTCAGGGGTGGCCGGCGGCCGGCGCCGCCGCGGTGCGGTTCGAGGCGACAAGGCCGTCGAGGCGAGAGGCGCGCGGTCGCGCCTGACGCGGCGCCGCCCGCGAGCCCGCGGCGGCGGCTAAGGAGAAAGAGCGAGAGAGCGCGGCGGGCCCCGGCGGCCGCAACCCCGCAGCTGAGGTAGGTAAGGCAGAGAGCGCGCGCCCTCTGCCGGCGTCGCCCCGCATCGCAGAGGCCAGCGGGGTCGGCCCCCCGCGGCCGATCGCGCGCCGCGGCCTCTCCGCCGAGACCGGGCCGCAGAGAGGGGGGGGGCAGGGCGCCCCTTCCCCGGCCCGGCACGGGTGGCCCCCGCGCGCGGGCAAGCGCGGCGGGACGCCGACGACGGCGAGCGCGGCCGGTCGCGACGGACACGCCACCGCAGGGGATCGGCGGGAGTAGCTCCCCACCCCTCGATGGCGCCCCGCGCCGCCACCGCCCGACACCCGCTGCCGCCGCCGCCACCGCCGCCGCCGCCGCGGCGGGGCCGTGCCGGGCCGCCCGAGTCTTTAAACCTCCGCCCGGCTCGGCGGCCCTTTCGGCCCCCAACAGGCGTTTGACGACGCCGAGGGAAACCGGCAGGAGACCGCCGAGGCGCGAAGCGCTAGGTACCTGGCCCTGGGGTGAGGGAAACGACCTGCATGGCCCCGCCGGGGTGCCTCCCCCGCTGCCACCCTCGGGGGAGCGTCCACCGGCGGGGGCGCGCCCGACGTCCGCTGCCATCACCGCGGCAATCCTTCTCGGGGCCCGGGGTTTCCCTCAGTAGCCCGGCGCTGCGCCCGAGAGGACCACCGCGGCTCGGGCCGCCCCGCCGGCGCGGGGAACACGGCCCAGCCACCGAGAAACCTCGCACACCCCCGG
>NW_028276073.1:1558140-1573140 GCF_052056855.1 Sturnus vulgaris | reverse complement strand
GCCGGACACTCCCGTCACCGAGCCCCCCTTCGCAGGCAAGCAAGCGAAGCCGAGAGGCGAGGCCACACGCCCCACTGCATGTCCCCCGCTGCCCTTTCGATACGGACACAACTCTGGCAACACAGGTCGGGAGCGGGAAACGAGGCGCAGCCAACCTCGGCCAAGCGAGCCACGCCCGGGGGGCTCTCGGGGAGGGGGGCCAGGGAAAGCCCGGGCAGGCTCAACACAACCCCGGGCCGGCCCCACAGAAATCCAGCCCCGGCTGCCGGCCACCAGCGTGCACCGGGACCGACAGCCGAAGAAATGCCGCACCCGGCGAGCGGGCGGGGCCCCGGCTTAAGGCCGGGCAGAAAAGGGGCGAGGCGCCGCCGCCTCGCCCGCCACCATCCCCGGGGGAGCGAGCGGGCGCCCGGCTCCCCGTTGTCACGAAACCGGCAGCAGCCGGGCCGGAGCGGGACACACTCGCGGCTTTCTCGCCCTCTCTCTGGGCCTTTTTCTCGCTTCTCCCCCGCCTGGAACAACGCAGCCTCGCCTGGGCCGGGGGAGCGCGGTGGCTCTCGGATCGCATCGCTCTCTCTGGGGGCTTTCTCGCTTCTCCCCCGGACTGAACCCGCAGCCTCGGCCTGGGCCGGGGAGCGGCTCTCGGATCGCATCGGTCTCTCTGGGGGCTTTCTCGCTTCTCCCCCGACTGAGCACGCAGCCTCGCCTGGGCCGGGGAGCGGCTCTCGGATCGCATCGGTCTCTCTCTCTGGGCTAACCTGTCCCAGTCGAACTGGGTAAGACGGGAAGCCGGACGAAGCCACGCGACTCGCCCCGACATCGGCGGTGTTCTTCTGGCCCTGGCGACCGCACGCGCGTCCGCCCTTCTCCGCCACGGACACAGGCACGGCAACAGCCTGTGGGGATACGGCCCGTCACCTCGTTCCCATAATACGGACAGATGGGCCCGAAGCGGCGGAGGCCGGAAAGAGAACCGATGTACGTGACCGAGGGGGCGCAGTGGCGCACGCCGCCTTCTACGATGACATAGCCGGAGGCAGCGAGAAACAGCGACCCCTTGGAGTACTTCCAGGCCGGCGGCGGACAACAGGTCTACCAGCCATGAAACGGGCAACAGGTCTACCGACGGCTTGCTGCGGACAACAGGTCTACCCAGCCATGAAACGGGCAACAGGTCGACCAAGCTGCGGACAACAGGTCTACCCAGGGCATGCTGCGGACACCAGGTCTACCCACGGCTTGCTGCGGACAACAGGTCTACCCAGGCATGAATCGGGCAACAGGTCTACCAAGCTGCGGACACCAGGTCTACCCACGGCATGCTGCGGACAACAGGTCTACCCACGGCTTGCTGCGGACACCAGGTCTACCCAGCCATGAAACGGGCAACAGGTCTACCCACTCAATGCTGCGGACACCAGGTCTACCCAGCCATGAAACGGGCAACAGGTCTACCAAGCTGCGGACACCAGGTCTACCCAGGGCATGCTGCGGACACCAGGTCTACCCACTCAATGCTACGGACAACAGGTCTACCCAGCCATGAAACGGGCAACAGGTCTACCAAGCTGCGGACAACAGGTCTACCCAGGGCATGCTGCGGACACCAGGTCTACCCACGGCTTGCTGCGGACAACAGGTCTACCCAGCTGCGGACACCAGGTCTACCCAGGGCATGAAACGGGCAACAGGTCTACCAAGCTGCGGACACCAGGTCTACCCAGGGCATGCTGCGGACACCAGGTCTACCCACGGCTTGCTGCGGACAACAGGTCTACCCAGCCATGAAACGGGCAACAGGTCTACCAAGCTGCGGACACCAGGTCTACCCAGGGCATGCTGCGGACACCAGGTCTACCCACGGCTTGCTGCGGACACCAGGTCTACCCAGCCATGAAACGGGCAACAGGTCTACCAAGCTGCGGACACCAGGTCTACCCAGGGCATGCTGCGGACACCAGGTCTACCAACTCAATGCTGCGGACAACAGGTCTACCCAGCCATGAAACGGGCAACAGGTCTACCAAGCTGCGGACACCAGGTCTACCCAGGGTATGCAGCGGACACCAGGTCTACCAACTCAATGCTGCGGACAACAGGTCTACCCAGCCATGAAACGGGCAACAGGTCTACCAAGCTGCGGACACCAGGTCTACCCACGGCTTGCTGCGGACACCAGGTCTACCCAGCCATGAAACGGGCAACAGGTCTACCCACTCAATGCTGCGGACAACAGGTCTACCCAGCCATGAAACGGGCAACAGGTCTACCAAGCTGCGGACACCAGGTCTACCCAGGGCATGCTGCGGACAACAGGTCTACCCAGCCATGAAACGGGCAACAGGTCTACCCACGGCTTGCTGCGGACAACAGGTCTACCCAGGCATGAAACGGGCAACAGGTCTACCAAGCTGCGGACACCAGGTCTACCCAGGGCATGCTGCGGACACCAGGTCTACCCAGCCATGAAACGGGCAACAGGTCTACTCACGGCTTGCTGCGGACACCAGGTCTACCCAGCCATGAAACGGGCAACAGGTCTACCAAGCTGCGGACACCAGGTCTACCCAGCCTTGAAACGGGCAACAGGTCTACCAAGCTGCGGACACCAGGTCTACCCAGGGCATGCTGCGGACACCAGGTCTACCCAGCCATGAAACGGGCAACAGGTCTACTCACGGCTTGCTGCGGACACCAGGTCTACCAAGGGCATGCTGCGGACACCAGGTCTACCCAGCCATGAATCGGGCAACAGGTCTACTCACGGCTTGCTGCGGACACCAGGTCTACCCAGCCATGAAACGGGCAACAGGTCTACCAAGCTGCGGACACCAGGTCTACCCAGGGCATGCTGCGGACACCAGGTCTACCCACGGCTTGCTGCGGACAACAGGTCTACCAACTCAATGCTGCGGACACCAGGTCTACCCAGCCATGAAACGGGCAACAGGTCTACCAAGCTGCGGACACCAGGTCTACCCACGGCTTGCTGCGGACACCAGGTCTACCCAGCCATGAAACGGGCAACAGGTCTACCAAGCTGCGGACACCAGGTCTACCCAGGGCATGCTGCGGACACCAGGTCTACCCAGCCATGAAACGGGCAACAGGTCTACTCACGGCTTGCTGCGGACACCAGGTCTACCCAGCCATGAAACGGGCAACAGGTCTACTCACTCAATGCTGCGGACACCAGGTCTACCCAGCCATGAAACGGGCAACAGGTCTACCAACTCAATGCTGCGGACAACAGGTCTACCCAGCCATGAAACGGGCAACAGGTCTACCAAGCTGCGGACACCAGGTCTACCCACGGCTTGCTGCGGACAACAGGTCTACCCAGGCATGAATCGGGCAACAGGTCTACCAAGCTGCGGACACCAGGTCTACCCACGGCTTGCTGCGGACAACAGGTCTACCCAGCCATGAAACGGGCAACAGGTCTACCAAGCTGCGGACACCAGGTCTACCCACGGCTTGCTGCGGACAACAGGTCTACCCAGCCATGAAACGGGCAACAGGTCTACTCACGGCTTGCTGCGGACACCAGGTCTACCCAGCCATGAATCGGGCAACAGGTCTACCAAGCTGCGGACAACAGGTCTACCCAGCCATGAAACGGGCAACAGGTCTACCAACTCAATGCTGCGGACAACAGGTCTACCCAGCCATGAAACGGGCAACAGGTCTACCAAGCTGCGGACACCAGGTCTACCCAGGGTATGCAGCGGACACCAGGTCTACCAACTCAATGCTGCGGACAACAGGTCTACCCAGCCATGAAACGGGCAACAGGTCTACCAAGCTGCGGACACCAGGTCTACCCACGGCTTGCTGCGGACACCAGGTCTACCCAGCCATGAAACGGGCAACAGGTCTACCCACTCAATGCTGCGGACAACAGGTCTACCCAGCCATGAAACGGGCAACAGGTCTACCAAGCTGCGGACACCAGGTCTACCCAGGGCATGCTGCGGACAACAGGTCTACCCAGCCATGAAACGGGCAACCGGTCTACTCACGGCTTGCTGCGGACAACAGGTCTACCCAGCCATGAAACGGGCAACAGGTCTACCAAGCTGCGGACACCAGGTCTACCCAGGGCATGCTGCGGACACCAGGTCTACCCAGCCATGAAACGGGCAACAGGTCTACCAAGCTGCGGACAACAGGTCTACCCAGCCATGAAACGGGCAACAGGTCTACCAAGCTGCGGACACCAGGTCTACCCAGCCTTGAAACGGGCAACAGGTCTACCAAGCTGCGGACACCAGGTCTACCCAGGGCATGCTGCGGACACCAGGTCTACCCAGCCATGAAACGGGCAACAGGTCTACTCACGGCTTGCTGCGGACACCAGGTCTACCCAGCCATGAAACGGGCAATAGGTCTACCAAGCTGCGGACACCAGGTCTACCCAGGGCATGCTGCGGACAACAGGTCTACCCAGCCATGAATCGGGCAACAGGTCTACTCACGGCTTGCTGCGGACACCAGGTCTACCCAGCCATGAAACGGGCAACAGGTCTACCAAGCTGCGGACACCAGGTCTACCCAGGGCATGCTGCGGACACCAGGTCTACCCACGGCTTGCTGCGGACACCAGGTCTACCCAGGCATGAATCGGGCAACAGGTCTACCAAGCTGCGGACACCAGGTCTACCCAGGGCATGCTGCGGACACCAGGTCTACCCACGGCTTGCTGCGGACAACAGGTCTACCAACTCAATGCTGCGGACAACAGGTCTACCCAGCCATGAAACGGGCAACAGGTCTACCAAGCTGCGGACACCAGGTCTACCCACGGCTTGCTGCGGACAACAGGTCTACCCAGCCATGAAACGGGCAACAGGTCTACCAAGCTGCGGACACCAGGTCTACCCAGGGCATGCTGCGGACACCAGGTCTACCCAGCCATGAAACGGGCAACAGGTCTACTCACGGCTTGCTGCGGACACCAGGTCTACCCAGCCATGAAACGGGCAACAGGTCTACTCACTCAATGCTGCGGACACCAGGTCTACCCACGGCTTGCTGCGGACAACAGGTCTACCCAGCCATGAAACGGGCAACAGGTCTACCAAGCTGCGGACACCAGGTCTACCCAGGGCATGCTGCGGACACCAGGTCTACCCACGGCTTGCTGCGGACAACAGGTCTACCAACTCAATGCTGCGGACAACAGGTCTACCCAGCCATGAAACGGGCAACAGGTCTACCAAGCTGCGGACACCAGGTCTACCCAGGGCATGCTGCGGACACCAGGTCTACCCAGCCATGAAACGGGCAACAGGTCTACTCACGGCTTGCTGCGGACACCAGGTCTACCCAGCCATGAAACGGGCAACAGGTCTACTCACTCAATGCTGCGGACACCAGGTCTACCCAGCCATGAAACGGGCAACAGGTCTACCAACTCAATGCTGCGGACAACAGGTCTACCCAGCCATGAAACGGGCAACAGGTCTACCAAGCTGCGGACACCAGGTCTACCCACGGCTTGCTGCGGACAACAGGTCTACCCAGGCATGAATCGGGCAACAGGTCTACCAAGCTGCGGACACCAGGTCTACCCACGGCTTGCTGCGGACAACAGGTCTACCCAGCCATGAAACGGGCAACAGGTCTACCAAGCTGCGGACACCAGGTCTACCCAGGGCATGCTGCGGACACCAGGTCTACCCAGCCATGAAACGGGCAACAGGTCTACCAAGCTGCGGACACCAGGTCTACCCAGGGCATGCTGCGGACACCAGGTCTACCCAGCCATGAAACGGGCAACAGGTCTACCAAGCTGCGGACACCAGGTCTACCCACGGCTTGCTGCGGACAACAGGTCTAACCAGCCATGAAACGGGCAACAGGTCTACTCACGGCTTGCTGCGGACACCAGGTCTACCCAGCCATGAATCGGGCAACAGGTCTACCAAGCTGCGGACAACAGGTCTACCCAGCCATGAAACGGGCAACAGGTCTACCAACTCAATGCTGCGGACAACAGGTCTACCCAGCCATGAAACGGGCAACAGGTCTACCAAGCTGCGGACACCAGGTCTACCCAGGGCATGCTGCGGACACCAGGTCTACGCAGCCATGAAACGGGCAACAGGTCTACCAAGCTGCGGACACCAGGTCTACCCACGGCTTGCTGCGGACAACAGGTCTACCCAGCCATGAAACGGGCAACAGGTCTACTCACGGCTTGCTGCGGACACCAGGTCTACCCAGCCATGAATCGGGCAACAGGTCTACCAAGCTGCGGACAACAGGTCTACCCAGCCATGAAACGGGCAACAGGTCTACCAACTCAATGCTGCGGACAACAGGTCTACCCAGCCATGAAACGGGCAACAGGTCTACCAAGCTGCGGACACCAGGTCTACCCAGGGTATGCAGCGGACACCAGGTCTACCAACTCAATGCTGCGGACACCAGGTCTACCCAGCCATGAAACGGGCAACAGGTCTACCAAGCTGCGGACACCAGGTCTACCCACGGCTTGCTGCGGACAACAGGTCTACCCAGCCATGAAACGGGCAACAGGTCTACTCACGGCTTGCTGCGGACACCAGGTCTACCCAGCCATGAAACGGGCAACAGGTCTACCAAGCTGCGGACACCAGGTCTACCCAGGGCATGCTGCGGACACCAGGTCTACCCAGCCATGAAACGGGCAACAGGTCTACTCACGGCTTGCTGCGGACACCAGGTCTACCCAGCCATGAATCGGGCAACAGGTCTACCAAGCTGCGGACAACAGGTCTACCCAGCCATGAAACGGGCAACAGGTCTACCAACTCAATGCTGCGGACAACAGGTCTACCCAGCCATGAAACGGGCAACAGGTCTACCAAGCTGCGGACACCAGGTCTACCCAGGGTATGCAGCGGACACCAGGTCTACCAACTCAATGCTGCGGACAACAGGTCTACCCAGGCATGAATCGGGCAACAGGTCTACCAAGCTGCGGACACCAGGTCTACCCACGGCTTGCTGCGGACACCAGGTCTACCCAGCCATGAAACGGGCAACAGGTCTACCCACTCAATGCTGCGGACAACAGGTCTACCCAGCCATGAAACGGGCAACAGGTCTACCAAGCTGCGGACACCAGGTCTACCCAGGGCATGCTGCGGACACCAGGTCTACCCAGGCATGAAACGGGCAACAGGTCTACCAAGCTGCGGACACCAGGTCTACCCAGGGCATGCTGCGGACACCAGGTCTACCCAGCCATGAAACGGGCAACAGGTCTACTCACGGCTTGCTGCGGACACCAGGTCTACCCCGCCATGAAACGGGCAACAGGTCTACCAAGCTGCGGACAACAGGTCTACCCAGCCATGAAACGGGCAACAGGTCTACCAAGCTGCGGACACCAGGTCTACCCAGGGCATGCTGCGGACACCAGGTCTACCAACTCAATGCTGCGGACAACAGGTCTACCCAGCCATGAAACGGGCAACAGGTCTACCAAGCTGCGGACACCAGGTCTACCCAGGGCATGCTGCGGACACCAGGTCTACCAACTCAATGCTGCGGACAACAGGTCTACCCAGCCATGAAACGGGCAACAGGTCTACCAAGCTGCGGACACCAGGTCTACCCAGGGCATGCTGCGGACACCAGGTCTACCAACTCAATGCTGCGGACAACAGGTCTACCCAGCCATGAATCGGGCAACAGGTCTACCAAGCTGCGGACACCAGGTCTACCCAGGGCATGCTGCGGACACCAGGTCTACCCAGCCATGAAACGGGCAACAGGTCTACTCACGGCTTGCTGCGGACACCAGGTCTACCCAGCCATGAAACGGGCAACAGGTCTACCAAGCTGCGGACAACAGGTCTACCCAGCCATGAAACGGGCAACAGGTCTACCCACTCAATGCTGCGGACACCAGGTCTACCCAGGGCATGCTGCGGACACCAGGTCTACCAACTCAATGCTGCGGACAACAGGTCTACCCAGGCATGAATCGGGCAACAGGTCTACCAGGCTGCGGACACCAGGTCTACCCACGGCTTGCTGCGGACACCAGGTCTACCCAGCCATGAAACGGGCAACAGGTCTACCAAGCTGCGGACACCAGGTCTACCCAGGGCATGCTGCGGACACCAGGTCTACCCAGCCATGAAACGGGCAACAGGTCTACTCACGGCTTGCTGCGGACACCAGGTCTACCCAGGCATGAATCGGGCAACAGGTCTACCAAGCTGCGGACACCAGGTCTACCCAGGGCATGCTGCGGACACCAGGTCTACCCAGCCATGAAACGGGCAACAGGTCTACTCACGGCTTGCTGCGGACACCAGGTCTACCCAGCCATGAAACGGGCAACAGGTCTACCAAGCTGCGGACACCAGGTCTACCCAGGGCATGCTGCGGACACCAGGTCTACCAACTCAATGCTGCGGACAACAGGTCTACCCAGCCATGAAACGGGCAACAGGTCTACCAAGCTGCGGACACCAGGTCTACCCAGGGCATGCTGCGGACACCAGGTCTACCAACTCAATGCTGCGGACAACAGGTCTACCCAGCCATGAATCGGGCAACAGGTCTACCAAGCTGCGGACACCAGGTCTACCCAGGGCATGCTGCGGACACCAGGTCTACCCAGCCATGAAACGGGCAACAGGTCTACCAAGCTGCGGACACCAGGTCTACCCAGGGCATGCTGCGGACACCAGGTCTACCCAGCCATGAAACGGGCAACAGGTCTACTCACGGCTTGCTGCGGACACCAGGTCTACCCAGCCATGAAACGGGCAACAGGTCTACCAAGCTGCGGACACCAGGTCTACCCAGGGCATGCTGCGGACACCAGGTCTACCCAGCCATGAAACGGGCAACAGGTCTACTCACGGCTTGCTGCGGACACCAGGTCTACCCAGCCATGAAACGGGCAACAGGTCTACCAAGCTGCGGACACCAGGTCTACCCAGGGCATGCTGCGGACACCAGGTCTACCAACTCAATGCTGCGGACAACAGGTCTACCCAGCCATGAAACGGGCAACAGGTCTACCAAGCTGCGGACACCAGGTCTACCCAGGGCATGCTGCGGACACCAGGTCTACCAACTCAATGCTGCGGACAACAGGTCTACCCAGCCATGAATCGGGCAACAGGTCTACCAAGCTGCGGGCACCAGGTCTACCCACGGCTTGCTGCGGACAACAGGTCTACCCAGCCATGAAACGGGCAACAGGTCTACCAAGCTGCGGACACCAGGTCTACCCAGGGCATGCTGCGGACACCAGGTCTACCCAGCTATGAAACGGGCAACAGGTCTACTCACGGCTTGCTGCGGACACCAGGTCTACCCAGCCATGAAACGGGCAACAGGTCTACCAAGCTGCGGACACCAGGTCTACCCAGGGCATGCTGCGGACACCAGGTCTACCCAGCCATGAAACGGGCAACAGGTCTACTCACGGCTTGCTGCGGACACCAGGTCTACCCAGCCATGAAACGGGCAACAGGTCTACCAAGCTGCGGACACCAGGTCTACCCAGGGCATGCTGCGGACACCAGGTCTACCCAGCCATGAAACGGGCAACAGGTCTACCAAGCTGCGGACACCAGGTCTACCCAGGGCATGCTGCGGACACCAGGTCTACCCACGGCTTGCTGCGGACAACAGGTCTACCCAGGGCATGAATCGGGCAACAGGTCTACCAAGCTGCGGACACCAGGTCTACCCAGGGCATGCTGCGGACACCAGGTCTACCCACGGCTTGCTGCGGACAACCGGTCTACCCACGGCTTGCTGCGGACAACAGGTCTACCCACTCCAAGCTGCGGACACCAGGTCTAACTACTCCATTACGCGGACAACAGGTCTACCCACTCCATGCGGCGGACAACATGTCTACCCGCTCCATGCTGCGGACACCAGGTCTGCCCACGCCGTGATGCGGACCACAGGTCTACCTTCGCCATGCTGCACGCAGCCCGGGTCGCACCGGAGCTAGGTAGACCCGGTCGCCGCGGCCGTCGCAGCGCCCTCGCCCTCGACGGCGGACCCACGCCGCCGGTCCCGGAGGCGGGTAGACCTGGTCGCCGCGGCCACGGCGGCCGCCCATCCCGGAGCCCAGTAGACCTGGCCGCCGCGGGACCGGCCAAGTTTCCCGGAGTCGTGTAGACCTGGTCGTCGCGGCCACGGCCGCCGCCGCTGCGCCTTCGCCGGCGACGGCGGTCCCACGCCACCGGCCCCGGAGCCGCGTCGACCTGGCCGCCGCGGGACGGGCCACGTTTCGCGGATCCGGGTAGACGAGGCATCCTTGTACCATCTCGGAGCCGGGGAAACCCCACAGCCTCTTAACGCTCCGGAGCCCAAGTGCTCCAGCAGCCTTGCCCCGCCCGGCAGAATCGATTTCAAGACCAAGACATATTTTCGACAACATTTTATTTCATCATTTCATTTCATTTCTTTTCATTTCATTTTATTATTTTATTTTATTTCGTTTTGTTTTGTTTTGTTTTGTTTTGATTTGATTTGATTTGTTTCATTTCCTCTTTGCCTTTTTTGAATGATTGCCTCTTCTATTTACTCGGAAAGAAAATCTTTTCCGGAAAACAAAACTCTTGCCAAATCTTATTTGTGATCCCTTTGGGCCCACAGCCGAGCTGACGGAGGGCCTGTGCCCGGTTCTCGCCCTGCTGACACACTGACCCCCCCAAACGGCGTCCTCCCTACCCCACGCCTCCTCCCCCGTCCCCCAGAGACCCTACCTACAGAGCCCCCCCCCCCACAAAACAGAACCTCACGGGCCGCAGCACAGCCAGGGGAAGCACGTACGTGCAGCGAAACTCGGCCCAAAGCCGCCGCGCCCTGGCACAACTCGCCCTGCCCCTTCCCGCCCCACGGAGGCGGCTGCATCGAGGCGACCGGCGCCGCCGTCGGCAAGCGGGTGGCCGCTTTCGGGCCGGTTCTTCCGCGGAAGGTCTGCAGAGCTCTTGGGGCCTCGGCGCGGGTTTGGGGGGCCGTGAGGGCTCGCTGTCGAGGCGCCCGGGGCCGGCACGAAGCCGCCTGCCCTCTCCCTGTCCCTGCCCCGTCTTCCGCAGCCACCCATTAACGCTGGGGGCGAGCCCGCCCTCCGCCATCAACCTCCCATGCAGCGCTTTCAGACTTTCCCCGCCCCTGCCCATTGTCGGCTGGGGGCGCCCTGCCCCCCGCCGTCAGCCTCCCTGGCAGCGCTTTCAGACTCTCTCGGGCCCCTGCCCATTGTCGGCTGGGGGCGCCCCGCCCCCCGCCCTCAGCCTCCCTGGCAGCGCTTTCAGACTGCCTCGGGCCCTGCCCATTGTCGGTTGGGGGCGCCCCGCCCCCCGCCCTCAGCCTCCCTGGCAGCGCTTTCAGACGGTCTCGTGCCCTGCCCATTGTCGGTTGGGGGCGACCCCGCCCTCCGCCATCAGCCTCCCTGGCAGCACTTTCAGCCTCTTCCTGCCCCCGCCCACGGTCCCACCGGGCAGTTTACACGGCGGCGGCGGGAGGCTGATGCCGAGGTCGGCAGGCGGAGAGCCTGGTGCACAAGCAGGGATGGCGGCGGGATGATTGGCGCCGTCTGTCCCTGGTCAAAGAAGCTCTCTGTTCAGCTTTCTCGGAGCCTTTTGCTTTGGTGGCGTTCCTTCCTCCTCCGCCCCGGCGCCGCTCAAGCCTGCGGCAGGGCGGCAGCGCGGCGGGCGGGCGGCCGGGGGGAGGGGGGAGGGGGGGGGGAGGGAGGGAGCGCGCGAGCGAGCGAGCGAGCGCGCTGCAGAAATGAAGCCCGGAGCAGGGCCGCGGTCCATTCGAGCACGGGGAGGGGGCGCGACAACGCTGCCTGCTCCTGTCGGGGAGCGCTTGGGGAAGTGGGGTGCCGGCACCATGACGGCGGAGCGGACAGGGGCCGCGGCTGGGGAAGAGGCCGGCGGAGCTCGCCAGTGGATGCTGGCGCACGGAGCCGGCAGGGACACCTGGGCACGGCTGGGACCGAAAGTCGCCCGCCTTCACGCCCCGCCTTTCGCCGGGGGGAAGAAGACGCGAGAGCAGGGCTGCCTGCTGGGCTGCCAGTGCCCGCGGTCATGCCGGACGTGCAGGCCGACCGCCGAAGGCGTGCTCGCCGCTGCAGAGACGACAAGGGGGCCGCGCGTCCGATGGAAGAGACGGGGCGCCATCGCGCGGCGGCCGGGCTGCAAGGCCGGCCGACGGTAACAGGACTACCACGCCGCGGGCGGCCAGAGACAAAGACCGGCCGAGGGCAACAGGTCTACCCAGCATTAGGCCGGCCGGTACCAGGGCCGGCCGAGGGCAACAGTTCTACCCAGCATTAGGCCAGCCGGAAAGACGGCCGGCAGAGGGCAACAGGTCTACCCAGCATTCGGCCGTCAGGTACAAAGGCCGGCCGAGGGCAACAGGTCTACCCAGCATTCGGCTGGCCGGTAACACGGCGGGCCGAGGGCAACAGGTCTACCCAGCATTAGGCCGGCCGGTAACACTGCCGGCCGAGGGCAACAGGTCTACCCAGCATTAGGCCGCCACGTCCAAAGGCCGGCCGAGGGCAACAGGTCTACCCAGCATTAGGCCGCCACGTCCAAAGGCCGGCCGAGGGCAACAGGTCTACCCAGCATTCGGCCGCCACGTCCAAAGGCCGGCCGAGGGCAACAGGTCTACCCAGCATTAGGCCGCCACGTCCAAAGGCCGGCCGAGGGCAACAGGTCTACCCAGCATTCGGCCGCCACGTACAAAGGCCGGCCGAGGGCAACAGGTCTACCCAGCATTAGGCCGCCACGTCCAAAGGCCGGCCGAGGGCAACAGGTCTACCCAGCATTCGGCCGCCACGTCCAAAGGCCGGCCGAGGGCAACAGGTCTACCCAGCATTCGGCCGCCACGTCCAAAGGCCGGCCGAGGGCAACAGGTCTACCCAGCATTCGGCCGCCACGTCCAAAGGCCGGCCGAGGGCAACAGGTCTACCCAGCATTAGGCCGCCACGTCCAAAGGCCGGCCGAGGGCAACAGGTCTACCCAGCATTAGGCCGGCCGGCAGAGGGCAACAGGTCTACCCAGCATTCGGCCGTCAGGTACAAAGGCCGGCCGAGGGCAACAGGTCTACCCAGCATTCGGCCGCCACGTCCAAAGGCCGGCCGAGGGCAACAGGTCTACCCAGCATTCGGCCGTCAGGTACAAAGGCCGGCCGAGGGCAACAGGTCTACCCAGCATTCGGCTGGCCGGTAACACGGCGGGCCGAGGGCAACAGGTCTACCCAGCATTAGGCCGGCCGGTAACACTGCCGGCCGAGGGCAACAGGTCTACCCAGCATTAGGCCGCCACGTCCAAAGGCCGGCCGAGGGCAACAGGTCTACCCAGCATTAGGCCGCCACGTCCAAAGGCCGGCCGAGGGCAACAGGTCTACCCAGCATTCGGCCGCCACGTCCAAAGGCCGGCCGAGGGCAACAGGTCTACCCAGCATTAGGCTGCCACGTCCAAAGGCCGGCCGAGGGCAACAGGTCTACCCAGCATTCGGCCGCCACGTCCAAAGGCCGGCCGAGGGCAACAGGTCTCCCCAGCATTAGGCCGGCCGGCAGAGGGCAACAGGTCTACCCAGCATTCGGCCGTCAGGTACAAAGGCCGGCCGAGGGCAACAGGTCTACCCAGCATTAGGCCGGCCGGTAACACTGCCGGCCGAGGGCAACAGGTCTACCCAGCATTAGGCCGCCACGTCCAAAGGCCGGCCGAGGGCAACAGGTCTACCCAGCATTAGGCCGCCACGTCCAAAGGCCGGCCGAGGGCAACAGGTCTACCCAGCATTCGGCCGCCACGTCCAAAGGCCGGCCGAGGGCAACAGGTCTACCCAGCATTAGGCCGGCCGGCAGAGGGCAACAGGTCTACCCAGCATTCGGCCGTCAGGTACAAAGGCCGGCCGAGGGCAACAGGTCTACCCAGCATTAGGCCGGCCGGTAACACGGCCGGCAGAGGGCAACAGGTCTACTCAGCATTAGGCCGGCCGGTAAAACGGCAGGCCGAGGGCAACAGGTCTACCCAGCATTCGGCCGTCAGGTACAAAGGCCGGCCGAGGGCAACAGGTCTACCCAGCATTAGGCCGGCCGGTAACACTGCCGGCCGAGGGCAACAGGTCTACCCAGCATTAGGCCGCCACGTCCAAAGGCCGGCCGAGGGCAACAGGTCTACCCAGCATTAGGCCGCCACGTCCAAAGGCCGGCCGAGGGCAACAGGTCTACCCAGCATTCGGCCGCCACGTATAAAGGCCGGCCGAGGGCAACAGGTCTACCCAGCATTAGGCCGGCCGGCAGAGGGCAACAGGTCTACCCAGCATTCGGCCGTCAGGTACAAAGGCCGGCCGAGGGCAACAGGTCTACCCAGCATTAGGCCGGCCGGTAACACTGCCGGCCGAGGGCAACAGGTCTAACCAGCATTAGGCCGCCACGTCCAAAGGCCGGCCGAGGGCAACAGGTCTACCCAGCATTAGGCCGCCACGTCCAAAGGCCGGCCGAGGGCAACAGGTCTACCCAGCATTAGGCCGCCACGTCCAAAGGCCGGCCGAGGGCAACAGGTCTACCCAGCATTCGGCCGCCACGTCCAAAGGCCGGCCGAGGGCAACAGGTCTACCCAGCATTCGGCCGCCACGTCCAAAGGCCGGCCGAGGGCAACAGGTCTACCCAGCATTAGGCCGGCCGGCAGAGGGCAACAGGTCTACCCAGCATTCGGCCGTCAGGTACAAAGGCCGGCCGAGGGCAACAGGTCTACCCAGCATTAGGCCGCCACGTCCAAAGGCCGGCCGAGGGCAACAGGTCTACCCAGCATTAGGCCGGCCGGCAGAGGGCAACAGGTCTACCCAGCATTCGGCCGTCAGGTACAAATGCCGGCCGAGGGCAACAGGTCTACCCAGCATTAGGCCGCCACGTCCAAAGGCCGGCCGAGGGCAACAGGTCTACCCAGCATTAGGCCGGCCGGTAACACGGCCGGCAGAGGGCAACAGGTCTACTCAGCATTAGGCCGGCCG
>NW_028276073.1:1525640-1540640 GCF_052056855.1 Sturnus vulgaris | reverse complement strand
GACACGTCCCCGAGAGGCCCTCCCTTGGCGCCGCCGAGCCTCCCCGACGCTCCCTAGGCCCCCGACGCCGGCGGGCCGCTTGCAACCTTCGGGATCGATCACGCAGCAGAGGAAGAGAGCGGGGGGTGCCGCCACCCGCCCGCGGGCCGCAAGACAACGGAAAACGGAGCAGCTGCCACCGACCACGCCGCGGGCCACCGGCTTTCGCCCGCCTCGCAGCGATCGGCTTCCCACCCGGAAAAAAAGCCGGGGGGAAGGGCAAGCCACCGCACCAAAAAAAAAACTAAAAAAAAAGCACGCCATGCGTCGCACGACCCGTGCTAGCCACGGGGGTCACGAGCCAGGGGTGGGGGCGAGAACGCGCCTCTCAACTCCTCCCGTAAAACCCCTCCAACCACCGGACATACGGTCTCTTTTCTCACTCGCCAACACAGCCAGCCCTTCTCTCTCGCCTTTCGCTTTCGCTTCGGTGGCGGCCCGTGACCCTTCGTCAGCGCGCGCTTCTCGGTGCCGCGGCTTAGGGCCGCGAGAGAAAAAGAACGGAGGCCGGGCGGGCACCCCCACACTGCCCCGCACACCGGCACGCTTTAATAAAAAAGAACGGAGCCGCTCGCAAAACCCAGCCCCCGCCGGCAACGGCAACCACGGCAGCCGGGGCAGGCCAGACACCACGGGCCGCCCCGGCACGGTGCCTCGATCGCGCCCGGCCGATACCGAGAAAGGGCGAGGCGCCGCCGCCCCGCCCACGACACACTCTCGGGGGCTCACTCGCTCGCTCGCTCTCTGTTGGGTTGCGGGGTCCGTCCTGGGGGGGGGACACGGCCGGCCACCGCGGCCGACCGCCGCCCCGGAAAAATTCTGCCCGCTACACGCGGGTCCCCGGCTTAGGGCCGAGGAAGGGGGACGACTTCAACAACACACGGCAGGGCCGGACACTCCCGTCACCGAGCCCCCCTTCGCAGGCAAGCAAGCGAAGCCGAGAGGCGAGGCCACACGCCCCACTGCATGTCCCCCGCTGCCCTTTCGATACGGACACAACTCTGGCAACACAGGTCGGGAGCGGGAAACGAGGCGCAGCCAACCTCGGCCAAGCGAGCCACGCCCGGGGGGCTCTCGGGGAGGGGGGCCAGGGAAAGCCCGGGCAGGCTCAACACAACCCCGGGCCGGCCCCACAGAAATCCAGCCCCGGCTGCCGGCCACCAGCGTGCACCGGGACCGACAGCCGAAGAAATGCCGCACCCGGCGAGCGGGCGGGGCCCCGGCTTAAGGCCGGGCAGAAAAGGGGCGAGGCGCCGCCGCCTCGCCCGCCACCATCCCCGGGGGAGCGAGCGGGCGCCCGGCTCCCCGTTGTCACGAAACCGGCAGCAGCCGGGCCGGAGCGGGACACACTCGCGGCTTTCTCGCCCTCTCTCTGGGCCTTTTTCTCGCTTCTCCCCCGCCTGGAACAACGCAGCCTCGCCTGGGCCGGGGGAGCGCGGTGGCTCTCGGATCGCATCGCTCTCTCTGGGGGCTTTCTCGCTTCTCCCCCGGACTGAACCCGCAGCCTCGGCCTGGGCCGGGGAGCGGCTCTCGGATCGCATCGGTCTCTCTGGGGGCTTTCTCGCTTCTCCCCCGACTGAGCACGCAGCCTCGCCTGGGCCGGGGAGCGGCTCTCGGATCGCATCGGTCTCTCTCTCTGGGCTAACCTGTCCCAGTCGAACTGGGTAAGACGGGAAGCCGGACGAAGCCACGCGACTCGCCCCGACATCGGCGGTGTTCTTCTGGCCCTGGCGACCGCACGCGCGTCCGCCCTTCTCCGCCACGGACACAGGCACGGCAACAGCCTGTGGGGATACGGCCCGTCACCTCGTTCCCATAATACGGACAGATGGGCCCGAAGCGGCGGAGGCCGGAAAGAGAACCGATGTACGTGACCGAGGGGGCGCAGTGGCGCACGCCGCCTTCTACGATGACATAGCCGGAGGCAGCGAGAAACAGCGACCCCTTGGAGTACTTCCAGGCCGGCGGCGGACAACAGGTCTACCAGCCATGAAACGGGCAACAGGTCTACCGACGGCTTGCTGCGGACAACAGGTCTACCCAGCCATGAAACGGGCAACAGGTCGACCAAGCTGCGGACAACAGGTCTACCCAGGGCATGCTGCGGACACCAGGTCTACCCACGGCTTGCTGCGGACAACAGGTCTACCCAGGCATGAATCGGGCAACAGGTCTACCAAGCTGCGGACACCAGGTCTACCCACGGCATGCTGCGGACAACAGGTCTACCCACGGCTTGCTGCGGACACCAGGTCTACCCAGCCATGAAACGGGCAACAGGTCTACCCACTCAATGCTGCGGACACCAGGTCTACCCAGCCATGAAACGGGCAACAGGTCTACCAAGCTGCGGACACCAGGTCTACCCAGGGCATGCTGCGGACACCAGGTCTACCCACTCAATGCTACGGACAACAGGTCTACCCAGCCATGAAACGGGCAACAGGTCTACCAAGCTGCGGACAACAGGTCTACCCAGGGCATGCTGCGGACACCAGGTCTACCCACGGCTTGCTGCGGACAACAGGTCTACCCAGCTGCGGACACCAGGTCTACCCAGGGCATGAAACGGGCAACAGGTCTACCAAGCTGCGGACACCAGGTCTACCCAGGGCATGCTGCGGACACCAGGTCTACCCACGGCTTGCTGCGGACAACAGGTCTACCCAGCCATGAAACGGGCAACAGGTCTACCAAGCTGCGGACACCAGGTCTACCCAGGGCATGCTGCGGACACCAGGTCTACCCACGGCTTGCTGCGGACACCAGGTCTACCCAGCCATGAAACGGGCAACAGGTCTACCAAGCTGCGGACACCAGGTCTACCCAGGGCATGCTGCGGACACCAGGTCTACCAACTCAATGCTGCGGACAACAGGTCTACCCAGCCATGAAACGGGCAACAGGTCTACCAAGCTGCGGACACCAGGTCTACCCAGGGTATGCAGCGGACACCAGGTCTACCAACTCAATGCTGCGGACAACAGGTCTACCCAGCCATGAAACGGGCAACAGGTCTACCAAGCTGCGGACACCAGGTCTACCCACGGCTTGCTGCGGACACCAGGTCTACCCAGCCATGAAACGGGCAACAGGTCTACCCACTCAATGCTGCGGACAACAGGTCTACCCAGCCATGAAACGGGCAACAGGTCTACCAAGCTGCGGACACCAGGTCTACCCAGGGCATGCTGCGGACAACAGGTCTACCCAGCCATGAAACGGGCAACAGGTCTACCCACGGCTTGCTGCGGACAACAGGTCTACCCAGGCATGAAACGGGCAACAGGTCTACCAAGCTGCGGACACCAGGTCTACCCAGGGCATGCTGCGGACACCAGGTCTACCCAGCCATGAAACGGGCAACAGGTCTACTCACGGCTTGCTGCGGACACCAGGTCTACCCAGCCATGAAACGGGCAACAGGTCTACCAAGCTGCGGACACCAGGTCTACCCAGCCTTGAAACGGGCAACAGGTCTACCAAGCTGCGGACACCAGGTCTACCCAGGGCATGCTGCGGACACCAGGTCTACCCAGCCATGAAACGGGCAACAGGTCTACTCACGGCTTGCTGCGGACACCAGGTCTACCAAGGGCATGCTGCGGACACCAGGTCTACCCAGCCATGAATCGGGCAACAGGTCTACTCACGGCTTGCTGCGGACACCAGGTCTACCCAGCCATGAAACGGGCAACAGGTCTACCAAGCTGCGGACACCAGGTCTACCCAGGGCATGCTGCGGACACCAGGTCTACCCACGGCTTGCTGCGGACAACAGGTCTACCCAGGCATGAATCGGGCAACAGGTCTACCAAGCTGCGGACACCAGGTCTACCCAGGGCATGCTGCGGACACCAGGTCTACCCACGGCTTGCTGCGGACAACAGGTCTACCAACTCAATGCTGCGGACAACAGGTCTACCCAGCCATGAAACGGGCAACAGGTCTACCAAGCTGCGGACACCAGGTCTACCCACGGCTTGCTGCGGACACCAGGTCTACCCAGCCATGAAACGGGCAACAGGTCTACCAAGCTGCGGACACCAGGTCTACCCAGGGCATGCTGCGGACACCAGGTCTACCCAGCCATGAAACGGGCAACAGGTCTACTCACGGCTTGCTGCGGACACCAGGTCTACCCAGCCATGAAACGGGCAACAGGTCTACTCACTCAATGCTGCGGACACCAGGTCTACCCAGCCATGAAACGGGCAACAGGTCTACCAACTCAATGCTGCGGACAACAGGTCTACCCAGCCATGAAACGGGCAACAGGTCTACCAAGCTGCGGACACCAGGTCTACCCACGGCTTGCTGCGGACAACAGGTCTACCCAGGCATGAATCGGGCAACAGGTCTACCAAGCTGCGGACACCAGGTCTACCCACGGCTTGCTGCGGACAACAGGTCTACCCAGCCATGAAACGGGCAACAGGTCTACCAAGCTGCGGACACCAGGTCTACCCACGGCTTGCTGCGGACAACAGGTCTACCCAGCCATGAAACGGGCAACAGGTCTACTCACGGCTTGCTGCGGACACCAGGTCTACCCAGCCATGAATCGGGCAACAGGTCTACCAAGCTGCGGACAACAGGTCTACCCAGCCATGAAACGGGCAACAGGTCTACCAACTCAATGCTGCGGACAACAGGTCTACCCAGCCATGAAACGGGCAACAGGTCTACCAAGCTGCGGACACCAGGTCTACCCAGGGTATGCAGCGGACACCAGGTCTACCAACTCAATGCTGCGGACAACAGGTCTACCCAGCCATGAAACGGGCAACAGGTCTACCAAGCTGCGGACACCAGGTCTACCCACGGCTTGCTGCGGACACCAGGTCTACCCAGCCATGAAACGGGCAACAGGTCTACCCACTCAATGCTGCGGACAACAGGTCTACCCAGCCATGAAACGGGCAACAGGTCTACCAAGCTGCGGACACCAGGTCTACCCAGGGCATGCTGCGGACAACAGGTCTACCCAGCCATGAAACGGGCAACCGGTCTACTCACGGCTTGCTGCGGACAACAGGTCTACCCAGCCATGAAACGGGCAACAGGTCTACCAAGCTGCGGACACCAGGTCTACCCAGGGCATGCTGCGGACACCAGGTCTACCCAGCCATGAAACGGGCAACAGGTCTACCAAGCTGCGGACAACAGGTCTACCCAGCCATGAAACGGGCAACAGGTCTACCAAGCTGCGGACACCAGGTCTACCCAGCCTTGAAACGGGCAACAGGTCTACCAAGCTGCGGACACCAGGTCTACCCAGGGCATGCTGCGGACACCAGGTCTACCCAGCCATGAAACGGGCAACAGGTCTACTCACGGCTTGCTGCGGACACCAGGTCTACCCAGCCATGAAACGGGCAATAGGTCTACCAAGCTGCGGACACCAGGTCTACCCAGGGCATGCTGCGGACAACAGGTCTACCCAGCCATGAATCGGGCAACAGGTCTACTCACGGCTTGCTGCGGACACCAGGTCTACCCAGCCATGAAACGGGCAACAGGTCTACCAAGCTGCGGACACCAGGTCTACCCAGGGCATGCTGCGGACACCAGGTCTACCCACGGCTTGCTGCGGACACCAGGTCTACCCAGGCATGAATCGGGCAACAGGTCTACCAAGCTGCGGACACCAGGTCTACCCAGGGCATGCTGCGGACACCAGGTCTACCCACGGCTTGCTGCGGACAACAGGTCTACCAACTCAATGCTGCGGACAACAGGTCTACCCAGCCATGAAACGGGCAACAGGTCTACCAAGCTGCGGACACCAGGTCTACCCACGGCTTGCTGCGGACAACAGGTCTACCCAGCCATGAAACGGGCAACAGGTCTACCAAGCTGCGGACACCAGGTCTACCCAGGGCATGCTGCGGACACCAGGTCTACCCAGCCATGAAACGGGCAACAGGTCTACTCACGGCTTGCTGCGGACACCAGGTCTACCCAGCCATGAAACGGGCAACAGGTCTACTCACTCAATGCTGCGGACACCAGGTCTACCCACGGCTTGCTGCGGACAACAGGTCTACCCAGCCATGAAACGGGCAACAGGTCTACCAAGCTGCGGACACCAGGTCTACCCAGGGCATGCTGCGGACACCAGGTCTACCCACGGCTTGCTGCGGACAACAGGTCTACCAACTCAATGCTGCGGACAACAGGTCTACCCAGCCATGAAACGGGCAACAGGTCTACCAAGCTGCGGACACCAGGTCTACCCAGGGCATGCTGCGGACACCAGGTCTACCCAGCCATGAAACGGGCAACAGGTCTACTCACGGCTTGCTGCGGACACCAGGTCTACCCAGCCATGAAACGGGCAACAGGTCTACTCACTCAATGCTGCGGACACCAGGTCTACCCAGCCATGAAACGGGCAACAGGTCTACCAACTCAATGCTGCGGACAACAGGTCTACCCAGCCATGAAACGGGCAACAGGTCTACCAAGCTGCGGACACCAGGTCTACCCACGGCTTGCTGCGGACAACAGGTCTACCCAGGCATGAATCGGGCAACAGGTCTACCAAGCTGCGGACACCAGGTCTACCCACGGCTTGCTGCGGACAACAGGTCTACCCAGCCATGAAACGGGCAACAGGTCTACCAAGCTGCGGACACCAGGTCTACCCAGGGCATGCTGCGGACACCAGGTCTACCCAGCCATGAAACGGGCAACAGGTCTACCAAGCTGCGGACACCAGGTCTACCCAGGGCATGCTGCGGACACCAGGTCTACCCAGCCATGAAACGGGCAACAGGTCTACCAAGCTGCGGACACCAGGTCTACCCACGGCTTGCTGCGGACAACAGGTCTAACCAGCCATGAAACGGGCAACAGGTCTACTCACGGCTTGCTGCGGACACCAGGTCTACCCAGCCATGAATCGGGCAACAGGTCTACCAAGCTGCGGACAACAGGTCTACCCAGCCATGAAACGGGCAACAGGTCTACCAACTCAATGCTGCGGACAACAGGTCTACCCAGCCATGAAACGGGCAACAGGTCTACCAAGCTGCGGACACCAGGTCTACCCAGGGCATGCTGCGGACACCAGGTCTACGCAGCCATGAAACGGGCAACAGGTCTACCAAGCTGCGGACACCAGGTCTACCCACGGCTTGCTGCGGACAACAGGTCTACCCAGCCATGAAACGGGCAACAGGTCTACTCACGGCTTGCTGCGGACACCAGGTCTACCCAGCCATGAATCGGGCAACAGGTCTACCAAGCTGCGGACAACAGGTCTACCCAGCCATGAAACGGGCAACAGGTCTACCAACTCAATGCTGCGGACAACAGGTCTACCCAGCCATGAAACGGGCAACAGGTCTACCAAGCTGCGGACACCAGGTCTACCCAGGGTATGCAGCGGACACCAGGTCTACCAACTCAATGCTGCGGACACCAGGTCTACCCAGCCATGAAACGGGCAACAGGTCTACCAAGCTGCGGACACCAGGTCTACCCACGGCTTGCTGCGGACAACAGGTCTACCCAGCCATGAAACGGGCAACAGGTCTACTCACGGCTTGCTGCGGACACCAGGTCTACCCAGCCATGAAACGGGCAACAGGTCTACCAAGCTGCGGACACCAGGTCTACCCAGGGCATGCTGCGGACACCAGGTCTACCCAGCCATGAAACGGGCAACAGGTCTACTCACGGCTTGCTGCGGACACCAGGTCTACCCAGCCATGAATCGGGCAACAGGTCTACCAAGCTGCGGACAACAGGTCTACCCAGCCATGAAACGGGCAACAGGTCTACCAACTCAATGCTGCGGACAACAGGTCTACCCAGCCATGAAACGGGCAACAGGTCTACCAAGCTGCGGACACCAGGTCTACCCAGGGTATGCAGCGGACACCAGGTCTACCAACTCAATGCTGCGGACAACAGGTCTACCCAGGCATGAATCGGGCAACAGGTCTACCAAGCTGCGGACACCAGGTCTACCCACGGCTTGCTGCGGACACCAGGTCTACCCAGCCATGAAACGGGCAACAGGTCTACCCACTCAATGCTGCGGACAACAGGTCTACCCAGCCATGAAACGGGCAACAGGTCTACCAAGCTGCGGACACCAGGTCTACCCAGGGCATGCTGCGGACACCAGGTCTACCCAGCCATGAAACGGGCAACAGGTCTACCAAGCTGCGGACACCAGGTCTACCCAGGGCATGCTGCGGACACCAGGTCTACCCAGCCATGAAACGGGCAACAGGTCTACTCACGGCTTGCTGCGGACACCAGGTCTACCCCGCCATGAAACGGGCAACAGGTCTACCAAGCTGCGGACAACAGGTCTACCCAGCCATGAAACGGGCAACAGGTCTACCAAGCTGCGGACACCAGGTCTACCCAGGGCATGCTGCGGACACCAGGTCTACCAACTCAATGCTGCGGACAACAGGTCTACCCAGCCATGAAACGGGCAACAGGTCTACCAAGCTGCGGACACCAGGTCTACCCAGGGCATGCTGCGGACACCAGGTCTACCAACTCAATGCTGCGGACAACAGGTCTACCCAGCCATGAAACGGGCAACAGGTCTACCAAGCTGCGGACACCAGGTCTACCCAGGGCATGCTGCGGACACCAGGTCTACCAACTCAATGCTGCGGACAACAGGTCTACCCAGCCATGAATCGGGCAACAGGTCTACCAAGCTGCGGACACCAGGTCTACCCAGGGCATGCTGCGGACACCAGGTCTACCCAGCCATGAAACGGGCAACAGGTCTACTCACGGCTTGCTGCGGACACCAGGTCTACCCAGCCATGAAACGGGCAACAGGTCTACCAAGCTGCGGACAACAGGTCTACCCAGCCATGAAACGGGCAACAGGTCTACCCACTCAATGCTGCGGACACCAGGTCTACCCAGGGCATGCTGCGGACACCAGGTCTACCAACTCAATGCTGCGGACAACAGGTCTACCCAGGCATGAATCGGGCAACAGGTCTACCAGGCTGCGGACACCAGGTCTACCCACGGCTTGCTGCGGACACCAGGTCTACCCAGCCATGAAACGGGCAACAGGTCTACCAAGCTGCGGACACCAGGTCTACCCAGGGCATGCTGCGGACACCAGGTCTACCCAGCCATGAAACGGGCAACAGGTCTACTCACGGCTTGCTGCGGACACCAGGTCTACCCAGGCATGAATCGGGCAACAGGTCTACCAAGCTGCGGACACCAGGTCTACCCAGGGCATGCTGCGGACACCAGGTCTACCCAGCCATGAAACGGGCAACAGGTCTACTCACGGCTTGCTGCGGACACCAGGTCTACCCAGCCATGAAACGGGCAACAGGTCTACCAAGCTGCGGACACCAGGTCTACCCAGGGCATGCTGCGGACACCAGGTCTACCAACTCAATGCTGCGGACAACAGGTCTACCCAGCCATGAAACGGGCAACAGGTCTACCAAGCTGCGGACACCAGGTCTACCCAGGGCATGCTGCGGACACCAGGTCTACCAACTCAATGCTGCGGACAACAGGTCTACCCAGCCATGAATCGGGCAACAGGTCTACCAAGCTGCGGACACCAGGTCTACCCAGGGCATGCTGCGGACACCAGGTCTACCCAGCCATGAAACGGGCAACAGGTCTACCAAGCTGCGGACACCAGGTCTACCCAGGGCATGCTGCGGACACCAGGTCTACCCAGCCATGAAACGGGCAACAGGTCTACTCACGGCTTGCTGCGGACACCAGGTCTACCCAGCCATGAAACGGGCAACAGGTCTACCAAGCTGCGGACACCAGGTCTACCCAGGGCATGCTGCGGACACCAGGTCTACCCAGCCATGAAACGGGCAACAGGTCTACTCACGGCTTGCTGCGGACACCAGGTCTACCCAGCCATGAAACGGGCAACAGGTCTACCAAGCTGCGGACACCAGGTCTACCCAGGGCATGCTGCGGACACCAGGTCTACCAACTCAATGCTGCGGACAACAGGTCTACCCAGCCATGAAACGGGCAACAGGTCTACCAAGCTGCGGACACCAGGTCTACCCAGGGCATGCTGCGGACACCAGGTCTACCAACTCAATGCTGCGGACAACAGGTCTACCCAGCCATGAATCGGGCAACAGGTCTACCAAGCTGCGGGCACCAGGTCTACCCACGGCTTGCTGCGGACAACAGGTCTACCCAGCCATGAAACGGGCAACAGGTCTACCAAGCTGCGGACACCAGGTCTACCCAGGGCATGCTGCGGACACCAGGTCTACCCAGCCATGAAACGGGCAACAGGTCTACCAAGCTGCGGACACCAGGTCTACCCAGGGCATGCTGCGGACACCAGGTCTACCCACGGCTTGCTGCGGACAACAGGTCTACCCAGGGCATGAATCGGGCAACAGGTCTACCAAGCTGCGGACACCAGGTCTACCCAGGGCATGCTGCGGACACCAGGTCTACCCACGGCTTGCTGCGGACAACCGGTCTACCCACGGCTTGCTGCGGACAACAGGTCTACCCACTCCAAGCTGCGGACACCAGGTCTAACTACTCCATTACGCGGACAACAGGTCTACCCACTCCATGCGGCGGACAACATGTCTACCCGCTCCATGCTGCGGACACCAGGTCTGCCCACGCCGTGATGCGGACCACAGGTCTACCTTCGCCATGCTGCACGCAGCCCGGGTCGCACCGGAGCTAGGTAGACCCGGTCGCCGCGGCCGTCGCAGCGCCCTCGCCCTCGACGGCGGACCCACGCCGCCGGTCCCGGAGGCGGGTAGACCTGGTCGCCGCGGCCACGGCGGCCGCCCATCCCGGAGCCCAGTAGACCTGGCCGCCGCGGGACCGGCCAAGTTTCCCGGAGTCGTGTAGACCTGGTCGTCGCGGCCACGGCCGCCGCCGCTGCGCCTTCGCCGGCGACGGCGGTCCCACGCCACCGGCCCCGGAGCCGCGTCGACCTGGCCGCCGCGGGACGGGCCACGTTTCGCGGATCCGGGTAGACGAGGCATCCTTGTACCATCTCGGAGCCGGGGAAACCCCACAGCCTCTTAACGCTCCGGAGCCCAAGTGCTCCAGCAGCCTTGCCCCGCCCGGCAGAATCGATTTCAAGACCAAGACATATTTTCGACAACATTTTATTTCATCATTTCATTTCATTTCTTTTCATTTCATTTTATTATTTTATTTTATTTCGTTTTGTTTTGTTTTGTTTTGTTTTGATTTGATTTGATTTGTTTCATTTCCTCTTTGCCTTTTTTGAATGATTGCCTCTTCTATTTACTCGGAAAGAAAATCTTTTCCGGAAAACAAAACTCTTGCCAAATCTTATTTGTGATCCCTTTGGGCCCACAGCCGAGCTGACGGAGGGCCTGTGCCCGGTTCTCGCCCTGCTGACACACTGACCCCCCCAAACGGCGTCCTCCCTACCCCACGCCTCCTCCCCCGTCCCCCAGAGACCCTACCTACAGAGCCCCCCCCCCCCACAAAACAGAACCTCACGGGCCGCAGCACAGCCAGGGGAAGCACGTACGTGCAGCGAAACTCGGCCCAAAGCCGCCGCGCCCTGGCACAACTCGCCCTGCCCCTTCCCGCCCCACGGAGGCGGCTGCATCGAGGCGACCGGCGCCGCCGTCGGCAAGCGGGTGGCCGCTTTCGGGCCGGTTCTTCCGCGGAAGGTCTGCAGAGCTCTTGGGGCCTCGGCGCGGGTTTGGGGGGCCGTGAGGGCTCGCTGTCGAGGCGCCCGGGGCCGGCACGAAGCCGCCTGCCCTCTCCCTGTCCCTGCCCCGTCTTCCGCAGCCACCCATTAACGCTGGGGGCGAGCCCGCCCTCCGCCATCAACCTCCCATGCAGCGCTTTCAGACTTTCCCCGCCCCTGCCCATTGTCGGCTGGGGGCGCCCTGCCCCCCGCCGTCAGCCTCCCTGGCAGCGCTTTCAGACTCTCTCGGGCCCCTGCCCATTGTCGGCTGGGGGCGCCCCGCCCCCCGCCCTCAGCCTCCCTGGCAGCGCTTTCAGACTGCCTCGGGCCCTGCCCATTGTCGGTTGGGGGCGCCCCGCCCCCCGCCCTCAGCCTCCCTGGCAGCGCTTTCAGACGGTCTCGTGCCCTGCCCATTGTCGGTTGGGGGCGACCCCGCCCTCCGCCATCAGCCTCCCTGGCAGCGCTTTCAGACTGCCTCGGGCCCTGCCCATTGTCGGTTGGGGGCGACCCCGCCCTCCGCCATCAGCCTCCCTGGCAGCACTTTCAGCCTCTTCCTGCCCCCGCCCACGGTCCCACCGGGCAGTTTACACGGCGGCGGCGGGAGGCTGATGCCGAGGTCGGCAGGCGGAGAGCCTGGTGCACAAGCAGGGATGGCGGCGGGATGATTGGCGCCGTCTGTCCCTGGCCAAAGAAGCTCTCTGTTCAGCTTTCTCGGAGCCTTTTGCTTGGGTGGCGTTCCTTCCTCCTCCGCCCCGGCGCCGCTCAAGCCTGCGGCAGGGCGGCAGCGCGGCGGGTGGGCGGCCGGGGGGAGGGGGGAGGGGGGGGGGAGGGAGGGAGCGCGCGAGCGAGCGAGCGAGCGAGCGCGCTGCAGAAATGAAGCCCGGAGCAGGGCCGCGGTCCATTCGAGCACGGGGAGGGGGCGCGACAACGCTGCCTGCTCCTGTCGGGGAGCGCTTGGGGAAGTGGGGTGCCGGCACCATGACGGCGGAGCGGACAGGGGCCGCGGCTGGGGAAGAGGCCGGCGGAGCTCGCCAGTGGATGCTGGCGCACGGAGCCGGCAGGGACACCTGGGCACGGCTGGGACCGAAAGTCGCCCGCCTTCACGCCCCGCCTTTCGCCGGGGGGAAGAAGACGCGAGAGCAGGGCTGCCTGCTGGGCTGCCAGTGCCCGCGGTCATGCCGGACGTGCAGGCCGACCGCCGAAGGCGTGCTCGCCGCTGCAGAGACGACAAGGGGGCCGCGCGTCCGATGGAAGAGACGGGGCGCCATCGCGCGGCGGCCGGGCTGCAAGGCCGGCCGACGGTAACAGGACTACCACGCCGCGGGCGGCCACAGACAAAGACCGGCCGAGGGCAACAGGTCTACCCAGCATTATGCCGGCCGGTACCAGGGCCGGCCGAGGGCAACAGGTCTACCCAGCATTAGGCCAGCCGGAAAGACGGCCGGCAGAGGGCAACAGGTCTACCCAGCATTCGGCCGTCAGGTACAAAGGCCGGCCGAGGGCAACAGGTCTACCCAGCATTCGGCTGGCCGGTAACACGGCGGGCCGAGGGCAACAGGTCTACCCAGCATTAGGCCGGCCGGTAACACTGCCGGCCGAGGGCAACAGGTCTACCCAGCATTAGGCCGCCACGTCCAAAGGCCGGCCGAGGGCAACAGGTCTACCCAGCATTAGGCCGCCACGTCCAAAGGCCGGCCGAGGGCAACAGGTCTACCCAGCATTCGGCCGCCACGTCCAAAGGCCAGCCGAGGGCAACAGGTCTACCCAGCATTAGGCCGCCACGTCCAAAGGCCGGCCGAGGGCAACAGGTCTACCCAGCATTAGGCCGCCACGTCCAAAGGCCGGCCGAGGGCAACAGGTCTACCCAGCATTCGGCCGCCACGTCCAAAGGCCGGCCGAGGGCAACAGGTCTACCCAGCATTAGGCCGCCACGTCCAAAGGCCGGCCGAGGGCAACAGGTCTACCCAGCATTAGGCCGGCCGGCAGAGGGCAACAGGTCTACCCAGCATTCGGCCGTCAGGTACAAAGGCCGGCCGAGGGCAACAGGTCTACCCAGCATTAGGCTGCCACGTACAAAGGCCGGCCGAGGGCAACAGGTCTACCCAGCATTCGGCCGTCAGGTACAAAGGCCGGCCGAGGGCAACAGGTCTACCCAGCATTAGGCCGGCCGGTAACACTGCCGGCCGAGGGCAACAGGTCTACCCAGCATTCGGCCGTCAGGTACAAAGGCCGGCCGAGGGCAACAGGTCTACCCAGCATTAGGCCGCCACGTCCAAAGGCCGGCCGAGGGCAACAGGTCTACCCAGCATTAGGCCGGCCGGTAACACGGCCGGCAGAGGGCAACAGGTCTACTCAGCATTAGGCCGGCCGGTAAAACGGCAGGCCGAGGGCAACAGGTCTACCCAGCATTCGGCCGTCAGGTACAAAGGCCGGCCGAGGGCAACAGGTCTAACCAGCATTAGGCCGCCACGTCCAAAGGCCGGCCGAGGGCAACAGGTCTACCCAGCATTCGGCCGCCACGTCCAAAGGCCGGCCGAGGGCAACAGGTCTACCCAGCATTAGGCCGCCACGTCCAAAGGCCGGCCGAGGGCAACAGGTCTACCCAGCATTCGGCCGCCACGTCCAAAGGCCGGCCGAGGGCAACAGGTCTACCCAGCATTAGGCCGCCACGTCCAAAGGCCGGCCGAGGGCAACAGGTCTACCCAGCATTAGGCCGGCCGGCAGAGGGCAACATGTCTACCCAGCATTCGGCCGTCAGGTACAAAGGCCGGCCGAGGGCAACAGGTCTACCCAGCATTAGGCCGCCACGTCCAAAGGCCGGCCGAGGGCAACAGGTCTACCCAGCATTAGGCCGGCCGGTAACACGGCCGGCAGAGGGCAACAGGTCTACTCAGCATTAGGCCGGCCGGTAAAACGGCAGGCCGAGGGCAACAGGTCTACCCAGCATTCGGCCGTCAGGTACAAAGGCCGGCCGAGGGCAACAGGTCTAACCAGCATTAGGCCGCCACGTCCAAAGGCCGGCCGAGGGCAACAGGTCTACCCAGCATTCGGCCGCCACGTCCAAAGGCCGGCCGAGGGCAACAGGTCTACCCAGCATTAGGCCGCCACGTCCAAAGGCCGGCCGAGGGCAACAGGTCTACCCAGCATTCGGCCGCCACGTCCAAAGGCCGGCCGAGGGCAACAGGTCTACCCAGCATTAGGCCGCCACGTCCAAAGGCCGGCCGAGGGCAACAGGTCTACCCAGCATTCGGCCGCCACGTCCAAAG